>NW_007261602.1:3470-11981 GCF_000164805.1 Carlito syrichta | reverse complement strand
CAGGGCATTTCACATATAACAGCATCACACACCACACCACCCAGTCTTGAACCTGCCATGGCCCACAGCTCCTGCCCTGGCATTCATGGACACTGCGCACTGTGGCATGTGTATGCCTAAAACAGTGTCCATCCTGGAGGCAGCTTCTGATGCCAGCTTAAAACAAAACAAACAGCAACTGTTACTCATGCATCTACTAAGGCAAGAAAAGTCTCAATGAATTTAAAATCATTGAAATTATACCAAGTATCTTCTCAAACCACAGTGGAATATAATTAGAATTCAACAACAGAAAGAACTCCCAAAACTGTACCACTACAAGGAAACAAAAGTACTTGCCTTGAATGATTCTTGTATAAACAATGAAATTAAGGCAGGAGTAAAAAAATTCATCGACATAAATGAAAATAGTGACACAACATACCCAAACCACTGGGACACAGCAAAATCAGTTCTCAGAGAAAAGTTTTTTTAACATTAAATGTCTACATCAAAAAGTAGATTATAAATTAACAGCTTAAACTTGCACCTCAAGGAATTAGAAAAAAAGAACAATCTAAACCTAAAGCTAGCAGAAAGCAAATAACCAAAGATCAGAGGAGAACCAGATGAGATTGAGACAAAAGAAAGATACAAAGAATTAAGTTTGGTTCCTCAAAAGTTTGGTTCCTTAGAAAGATAAGCACAATTCACAGATCACTAGCTTTACCAACCAAGAAAAAAAGAGCAAAGACTCTAATAAATTCAATTAGAAATAACAGAGGTGATATAACAATTAATACCACAGAAATAAAAAAGATAATCAGAGACTACTATAAGCACCTCTATGGCAACAAAATGGAAAGCATTGAGGAAATGAATAAATTCCTGGAAATAAACAACCTCCTAATACTGAATCAGGAAGAAATAGATACCCTGCAAAGACCAATAACCAGCAATTAAATTGAATCAGTGATAAAATTACCTTCCAAAAGGAAAAAAAAAACCAGAACCAGATGAATTTACAACTGAATTTTATCAGACATACAAAGAAGAACTTGTACCAATCTTACTGAAATTATTACAAAAAATCAAGGATGAGGGACTCCTCCCTAACTCATTCTATGAAACCAATATCACATGCTACCAAAATCAGGCAAGGGCATAACAAAAAGAGAAAAGTACAGGTCTATTTTGCTGATGAATACAGATGCTGAAATCCTAGCAAAACACTAGAAAACTGAATTCAGCAGCATATCACAATAAATTATCCATCATGACCAAGTAGGTTTTATTATAGGAATGCATGGATGGTTCAATATCCATAAATTAATAAACATGATCCACCACATAAATGGAAGTAAACATAAAAACCATATGATGCATCTCAGTAGAAAAAGCATTTGATAAATTTCAACATCCTTTTATGAAAAAAACCCTCAACAAACTGGGCATCAAAAAGACATATCTCAAAATAATAAAATTAATGTATAACAAACCCACAGCTGACATCCTAGTTAATTGAGAAAAGTTGAAAACATTCCTCCTTAGAACAGGAACAAGATAGGGATACCCACTCTCATCCCTCTTACTCAATATAGTACTGGAAGTCCTAGCAAAAGAAATCCAGCAAGAGAAAGAAATAAGTGGCATTCAAATAAAAAAGGAGGAAGTCAAATTATCCCTGTTTATGAATGATATCATTATATATCTAAGAAACCTTAAAGTCTCCACCCAAGAAGCTTCAAGACCTAATCATTTCAATATAATCTCAGGGACACAAAATCAGTGTACAAAAATCAATATCATTCCCAGACACCAACAATGCTGAAGCTGAGAACCAAATCAAGAGCTCAATCCTATTCACACTAGTGACAAAATAATAAAATATCTATGACTATACCTAGCCAAGGAGGTGAAATATCTGTACAAGTAAAACTATAAAATGCTGATGAAAGAAATCATAGATGACACAAACAAATAGAAGAACATCCCATATTCAAGGTTTGGAAGATTCAATATTGTTAAAATGACCATATTGCTCAAAGCAATCTGTGAATTCCATGCAATCCTGATCAAAATATCAACTTCATTCTTCACAGAACTAGAAAATAACTTAAAATTTATATTGAACCAAAAAACAAAACGTCCAAATAGCCAAAGCAATCCTAAGCAAAAAGAACACCTGCAGAGTCATCACACTGCCTGACTTCAAATTATATTATAAGGCTATAGTAACTAAAACTAAAACAGTATGGTGCTGGTATATAAATAGAAGAGAGGTCAAGGGAACAGAATAGAGAACCCAGAAATAAAACCACATACCTATAACCAACTGATCTTTCATAAAACTGACATAAATAAACTATGGGGAAAGATACTCTGTTCAGTTAATAGTGCTGGGAAAATTGGCAAACCATATGCAGAATAATGAAATCGGACCCCTATCTCTCACCATATAAAAAAACTAACTTAGGATGGTTCAAAGAGTTAAATGCAAGACTGGAAACTATAAAAATCCAAGATAAAAACTTAAAAAACAAAATTCTTCTGGACTTTGGCCTAGGAAAAGAATGTATGATGGAGACTACCAAAGCAATTGCAATAAAAACAGAAAGATAAGGGATTAAATTAAACTAAAAAGTTTCTGTACAGAGAAAGTAATAATCAATAGAGTAAGGGAAAAAATCTACTAAATGAGAGAAAATCTTTGCAAATTATCCTTCAGACAAAAAAAAACTAATATTCAAAATCTATAAGGATCTCAAGTAATTCAACATGGAAAAAATATTAACAACAATACCAAAACATGAGCAAAGTACAAGAGACCTTTCTCAAAAGGCTACATACAAGGAACCAACAAACAAAGGAAAAAATTCTCTGTAAATGCAAATTAAAACCACAAAGAGATATCACCTCACACAAGTCAGAATGGTTATTACCAGAAAGTCAAAGAAAAGATGTTGGTATGGTTGTTGAGAAAAGGGAAATTCCATTCATTGTTGTGGGATTGTAAACTAGTTCAATCTCTATGAAAAATAGTATGAAAATTTCTCAAAGGACTAAAAATTGAATTAACATTTGACCCAGAAATCCCACTACTAGGGATCCACCCCAATGGAAAAAGAAATCAACATATAAAAAAAAGATACTTTGTATTCATTATGCTCATTGCAGCACTATTTCACCATAGCAAAATCATGGAACCAAACTAAATGCTCACCAGTAATTGACTAGATAAAGAAAAATTACATCATGGAATACTACACAGTCATAAAAAATGAAATCACATCTTTGCAGCAACATTGATGAAGCTAGAGATCATCATCCTAAGCAAATTGATTCAGAAACAGAAAACCAAATGCCACATTTTCTCAATCTATATGAGGGAACTAAACAGTCACAAAGATGGAAATAATGAACACTTGGGACTAAGGGGGAATGCAAGGAACAGGATCAGGGCTCAGAAATCCCCTGTTGGGTTCAATGTGCACTATCTGTGGAATGAGCCACCAGAGACCCAATGCCCACTATGCAATGTGTCCATTAAGAACATGCACATGTGCCCCTCGGATTTAAAATAAAAATGGTGGGAAAGTTTTTCATTTATAAATGTATAGAAATAAATGCCAATAAATTCAATATTCACTTAAAAAGACTAGGAATACATCTAACGAAGATAAAAGCAAAGATAAAAGATTGAAAGTAAAATTAGTAAAAAGAGAAATATTTTCTTTTTTCTAAAGAAAAGTAAAAGCAAAATTAAAAAATAAGATGGATCTTTTTTGTATAGTATAATGAAATATACAACTTTTTGGCAAGTATAATACAAAATGTCAAATATTTCCAAATTATTTGATAAATATAGTGTAATTTAAATAAAAATATTAGTATTGCTTTTTTTGAGAAATGATAATTGTCTGACGCTTATATTAAAAATAAGTACTTAAAAACACCAAGAAACTTTGAGAGAAAAAATAATAAGCATGAAACTGGTAGATAATACATGTGTTAACATAAGATCTTGGCATGTCTTGTTCACCTTCCAGCTCTGCTTCACAGCTTCTGTCATATTTGCTGCCCATAGGATTCCAGATTACTTGCAAATTGAGTGTACTCTAGGTATCATTAATGACTACCCCATCTGTTACTGTGTAATGACATGCTGAATGCTCTGAGCTGCGATGTTTTAAGACATGGTGTGGCCGGGGCCAAGAGTAGCCAAGATAAGACTGCAGTAAGACAGGGCCAGAACACTTGCAGCACCTTGCAAACCAAGGTGAAATCTTCAGATATTTTATTCTAAGAGCAAGAATGCATTTGGAGGGTTTTAAACAAGAACATACCTAGTTTTATTTAAAGAAAAAAGTATATTTTGCTCTATGTAAAGATAAGAATTTGAGAGGGCAAGTTTTGAATGAGGTGGAAAGGAAAAATGACATTTAAAGAAATTATTAGGTCATTTTGAAATCCAAAAAGAAAGAAATAATGAATTAGATGCTCCTTTAATATGATGTGATAAAAATGGCACTTTACCTTGTCCCTGTGATCCTCCCCTGCCAGACCTGTAATCCCTATAGAATCCTGAGTAAAATACAAAAAGTTTAATAGAGGGGCATCCTACCACTCCTCCCTGAAGCTGTCAAGATCACAAAAAACTGAGAAATCCTGAGAAATTATCAAAACCAAGAGGAGACAAGGAGACCTGACAAATAAGTCCAATATGTTATCCTGGATGGAATCCTGAAACAGAAAAAGTAAGTAAAATGAAGAAAATCTAAATAAACTGCGGACTATAGTTAATAATAATATAGTCTCATTACTTGTACCAAATGCATCCTATTGATGTTAGCTTTTGATAACAGAGGAAACTATGTGTGGGGAATGACATATGACAATCCTCTGTACTATCAGTTTGATTTTTCTATATATCTAAAACAATTACAATGATAGAGTCTATTAATAAATACACTGTTTTTTGAATCACAGTTATGGACATTGTTGGTAGAACAGCTGTGAGACTCCCTAATTAGTGAGGTGACAGGATCATTCAGCATTGGTCTGGCTCTTAGAGCTTGCTGACTTCTAGTATATGAGAACTTTACTTGATTTTCTACTTGACCAGTGTCTTGATCCAAAAGATGTTTTAAGAACTTGAATATCAAGATTTTAATTCTAGTACCAAATTGGGTGATTTGTGAAGGATGAAAATTAATTCTCCCTGCCACCAGACAGTTGGGTCTTCCCATTGAACTCAGAGAATCTTAATTGAATCAGTGTAACTAGCCCCAGGGAGGTCAGTGCAGAGTCTTGACTGGGGTAAAAATTATGTACATATTATATAAATTTTATCTATATAAATAATATTGATATCTGAAATATCTGTTTCTTGTAGGTGTCCACATTATTTGCAGACTGAGTAAACCCTCTATGTATCTTTTATATATCTATAATATATATCAGTACATTTCTAACAGTGACTAGATCAGAGCAGGCAGAAAGCAGAAATTACTTTCATGACTTAATGTGGGTTTCCCTCAGTCTTTCAAAAACCAGATCCTCATGGTTTGTTTCTCACCCTAATACATTTGCCCCAGAGCCAGGGACCTTTTTAACCCACTCCTAGGTTATCACCACATTCTCTCCAGCATTTGTTGTTATCAGTGTTCCAGTCTTTGACTATTCTGATAGATGTGTAGTGGTAGCTCACTGTTGTTTTAATCTGCAATTCCCTAATCATATAAAATGTAACAAAACCTGGTTTCAAAACTGGGGGTTATCCTACTCACAACAGAAGTCATTTTAAGAATCATGGGAGGGGCAACCCCTTTGGGTCCCCTCCCACTATGGCAGCTTTTTTATCCTCTCAATAAATCCTGCATAAAATAAGAATCATGGTAGCGCAGAATCTGGGATGAGATCAGAAGCAAGAGTACAGGCATGAGAGAAAATGAGAGGGGAGAAGAGTGCAGTAGGGAGATAGTGATCATATCTTTGGTTATAAAGACATGGCTCCAAAGAGCAAGAGATGTGATCTCTGCCTTCCTGATGGTTCCATGAGTCCCAGAAATTATCTTAGTAGGCTCTGAGAAATATACATTATATGAGCTACTTCCCTATGAAACTATCAGATAACTGGTGTTATAGGTAGCTTCCCTGTGTTTTACACATGTTTTAACAGAATTTAAAACTGAACAGAAGGTACCGAAATTACCTATATGCCCCTCCTTCACACATGCACATCCTCCCCCACTATCAACATCTCACTCCAGAGGGGTCATTTGTTACAAATGAGGAATAAACATTGGCACACTTTTATCACCCAAAGTTCACAGTTTACATCAGAATTCACTCTTGCTGTTGTGCATCTGTGGGTTTTCACAAATGTATAATGTCATGTAACTACCATGGTATCCTCATACAGAGCAGTTTCAATTCCCTAAAAATTCTCTTTTCATCCTCTCCCCATAGTCGATTAAAACTAGTGGTCTTTTTACTGTCTCCATCATTTTGCTTTTCCCAGAATGCCATATTGTTGAATTCATGCAGGTTTAGATTTTCAGATTGCCTACTTCCACTCAGTAAGATGCTCATTTTTTTATTTATCACTATTTTAAATTATGATATTGTGGGGTACAGTTAAGGGTTAGGTACAGAAATACATTTCGTTCAGGCACCCTGAAGATAAGAGGTGTTTCCCCATCCCCAGAGAGATGTTTGCCACCATTGATCCCTTCTCCCTCCCCACCCCCAGTTTCCCAGTACCATCAGTCATTTTCTTATAGTATTACATTGGATGTTCAAGGTCCATTATATGAGTGAGAACATGCTCGGATCTTTGTTTCTGTGAGAGGTCACTCAGTATTATAGACTCTAGTTCCATCCAGGTTGCTGTGAAATTCATGATTTTGTTCTTTTTTATGGCTGTGTATTATTCCATCATGTGTATGTACCACATTTTTTTAATCCAGTCCTCTTTTGATGGGCAGCATGGTTGTTTCCAGGTTCTTGCTATTGTGAACAATACTGTGATAAACATATGTGTGCAGGTATCTTTTTTATAGAGTGATTTGTGTTCTTCAGATATATTCCCAGTAGGGGGATTGCGGGGTCATATGGGAGGTTGATATTTAAAGCTTTTAGGAATCACCACACTGCTTTCCACAGAGGTTGCACTAGTTTGCACTCCCACCAACAGTGTAGAAGTGTTCCCTTTTCGCCACACCCTCTCCAGCAGCTGTTATTTCTTGAGTTGTTGATAATTGCCATTCTGATTGGAGTTAGGTGGTATCTCAGTGTGATTTTTATTTGCATCTCCCTGATGATTAGTGAAGTTGAACATTTCTTCATGTGTCTGTCGGCTGCTCGGATGTCTTCCTTTGAGAAGTGTCTGTTCACATCTTTTGCCCATTTTATAATGGGGTTGTTTGTTTTTTTCTTTTCAGCACGTTTGAGTTCCTTGTAGATCCAGAATGTTAAGCCTTTGTCAGACCTGGTGTTGGCAAATACTTTTCCCCAGTCTGTAGGCTGTCTCCCTGCTCTCTTGATGGTTTCTTTGGCTTTGTAGAAGCTTGTCAGTTTAATAAGGTCCCACTTGTCTATCTTCTCTCTTATGATCTGTGGGTTTCGGGTTTTGTTCAGAAATTGGATGCCAGTTACAATTTCCATGAGGGTATTTTCTTCATTTTCTAAGGTTCTTATGGTTTGAGGTTTGCATTTAGGTCTCTGATCCATTTGGAGTTAACCTTTGTGCATGGGGATAGATAGGGGTCCTGTTTCAATCTTCTACATGTGGTCAGCCAGTTTTCCCAGCACCATTTACTGAATAGGTTCTCCTCTCCCCAGTGGTAGGTGGTGGAGGCTTTGTTGAAGATGAGTTGGTTGAGAAATTGAGGTTTTGCTTCTGGAATCTCAGTTCTATTCCATTGGTCTATATGCCTGTTCCTATACCAATACCACACTGTTTTGATGATAGTAGCTTTATAGTAAAGTTTGAAGTCTGGTAATGTGATACCACCTGCTTTGTTTTTTTTGCTGAGGATTGTTCTGGCTCTTCTTTGACATTTGTATTTCCATATGAATTTCTGTGTTGTTTTTTCTACATGTGAAAAGAATGTTGCTGGTAATTTGATGGGTATTGCATTGAATTTGTAGATTGCCTTAGGTAAGATGGACATTTTCACAATGTTGATTCTTCTTATCCATGAGCATGGGATATTTTTCCATTTGTTTGTGTCATCTTTGATTTCTTTGAGCAGTGTTTTGTAGTTTTCATTGTAAAGGTCTTTCATGTGTCTGGTTAGGAAGATGCCAAGGTATTTCCTTTTTTTTGTGGCTACTGTGAATGGAATTGTGCTTTTTATTTGGGTTTCTGTTTGTTTATTATTGGTGAAAAGAAATGCAATTATCTGTTGCACATTTATTTTGTATCCTGAGACTTTGCCAAAGGCCTTTATCAGTGTAAGGAGGTTTTTGACAGATTCTCTTGGGTTTTCAAGGTACACAATCATATCATCTGCAAAGAGAGATAAC
>NW_007261602.1:0-3277 GCF_000164805.1 Carlito syrichta | reverse complement strand
CCTTAAATGTCTTGTAGAATTCTGCTGGAAAGCCATCTGGACCAGGGCTTTTTTTTCTAGGTAGTTTTCTTATTATGTACTCAATTTCCTTAATTGTTATTGGTCTATTTAGGGTCTCAATTTCTTCTTGTTCCAACCTAGGCAGGTTGTGTGAGGTCAGAAAGTCCTCCATTTCCTTAAGGTTTTCAAGTTTTTTTCCATACCAGTGTATGTAGTAGTCTCCAATGATCTTTTGTATTTCTTCAGGGTCAGATGTGACTTCATCTTTTGTGTTTCTAATTGTGTTTATTTGGATTTTTTCTCATTTTTTCTTGGTCAGTCTAGCTAGGGGACCATCAATCTTGTTTAGTAAGATGCTCTTAATGTTCTTTGAAGTATTTTCATGGCTTCATAGATCATTTCTTTTTAGCTATTATCAATAAAGCTGCTATCAACATCTCTGTTCAGATTTTTGTTTGGATGCAAGTTTTTTTTTAACTCATTTGGGCAAATATCAAGAAGTTTGATTGTTAGATTGCATAGCAGAATATACTGAGTTCTGTGAGGAACTCTCAAACTGTCTTCCAGCACATTATCTTTTTTTTTTTTTTGAGTGAGAGTCTCACTCTGTCACTCATGCTGGAGTGCAGTGGCATGCTCACGGTCATCCCAGCATTGACCTGCTGGGCTCAGGCAATCCTTCCACCTCAGCATTACAAGTAGCTGGAACTACAAGACAATATCATTTTTGTTTTCCCACAGCAATGAGTGAGACTTCCTGTTGCACCACAGCCCTCTCCAGCATTTGTTATCAGTATTCCAGATTTTGGCCATTCTAGTAGATGTGTAGTGGTAGCTCATTGTTGTTTTAATTTGCAATTCCGTAATGACATAAAAAGATTGAGCATCTTTTCATAAGCTTATTTATCTTCATTGGTAAGGTGTCTGTACAGGAAGGTATCTGGACCATGTTTAGCCAGACTGTTTATTTTCTTATTTTGAGTTAAGAGGTCTCTGAATATTTTGTATATAAGTCCTTTATCAGATGTGAGTTTTGCAGCTGTTTCCTCCTTCCCTGATTTTGGCTACGTTATATTTTTTCTGGTGTCCACTCTAAAGGCACACAGGATTAGGTGGAGAAATGTATGAAGACATCTCCATTGGACTGACAGGGTATTAAAGTAGGGAAGGGGTGAAAGAGGAAAAGGAGCATTGATTGTGGAAGGTCTGGTCTGTCTGATTTGGGGGAGATGTGACTGTAAAGTGAAAAGAAAACATATAACATCACACTTTACTTCATAATTATGGGTATTTTGTCCATTCAAAAGGGCATTTTAAGCATTTTTGTTTTTCAGGCAATAGTTGCAAAAATGTTTATCCCTGAAGTTTTTGCATTTATTTTTCATTTACTTATTTACTAATTTGTTGTGTGTTTATTTTTGCTACTCTATGTATTCATTGACAATTAATTGGTTGGAAATCAGCAATAAGAATAAATGCATTACTTTTCAAAATAAGTCTGTGAGAAAAATTAAAAGCATATCTGTACCAATTTATTTATGTTTTCTCTTTGGTGTGGAATTTATGTTTGGATGTATATAATGACTTGGTCTGTTACACATATCCCTAACTTCTTTCCTCCTGTAGCATCTAATCTTGAGTAGTTTTTTCTGAGTTTTGGGATTTTGTTTTCTCCTACTCTTTGGCAAAGTCATAAACATTTCAAAGCGAAAAGCTGCCCTCTTTCTCTTAAGAAGCTATATTGGCACATAATCCATGAGATAATGTTGATTTCTTCTTAAGATTGTAAACAGGAATCCAGAGAGGTACCATGACTAGAAAAACTATTATAAGTTCCACTTTATTTGAAAGAAAGTGTTAAAAAATTTTTTGTTTGCCTAAAATCCGTTATAAAAATATTGGAAAAATATGTTAGAACTAGTCGGAGTTTCTGGGAGAAGAAAAATTATCTTTCAAGAAGGATGAGAAAATAACCATTTTCATTATGAAAAATATGAATAGCATAGTAAAAAGATGGATACAAATAAATTGTTTACCAAAAGGAAGTAAAATAGGAAATGGTGGAACTATTGTATTGAAAACTACAAATTAACAAAAAGGTCAATATTTAACCTAAATAATTGAGACAGTTATAAAAGTGTCAATGCCTTGAATTGTGGAGTTTGCATGAATTGATTCTTTCTCTATATTTTACTGTATTTCTCCTTTCATGTATAATGTATATGCATATGATTTAAAATTTGCAAATAAGATAACAATTTTTAAATTTTTTATTTAATTAATTTTAAAAAGATAAATTTTAAAGAATTTACTTTTTCTTATTATTGCACCCAATGATATAGCTCACATTAATGAATTTCATTTAATGAGAACATGAACTCTGTTATCTCAGTGTATTACTTTTCAAAATAACTTAGTAAAATGTTTCAATAATTTAAAACCTCCAGAGCTGTTTTAACAGTCCTTTGAACTAGCAAAGGAATTTCTGCTCTATGCCTTAAGGACACTTCTGTTTTAATAGCATTTTTGCATTTTAATAGTAAGTGAATGGTATTTGATCTAGCCATCTACAGGAAGGGCTAAAACCTATGTCCTACTCATGAATAAAAAGAGCACAACCTGATTTGAATCCAGTTCCTCCCCCTCATTAGAGTGTGATGCTGGTAAGTAATTAATCTTCTTGATTGCATTTCTTTGCATTAAAGTGAAAAAGATGAGTAATATTTCATGAGCTTCTTAAAAACAATTATTGGAAGAATTATTTTAAAATGAGACAACCACATATATGTGTTTGATGGTATAGTTAGGAATAATCTGAGGTCAAGATTTGCTTTCTTTTCCTAACCTAAGTATCCTATTCCAGATGGACACATGGACTAAAACTATTCATGTGTAAGTACCAAGATATTCATGAATATGTTCACCTTGCAGAGATTAGTAGCATAAAAACTCTCCTGGTTGAGCAGAGATGGTATAGGCTTGGCATTGCCATTCAATGATGCTAGATCCTTATTGTTATTCTATCAACCTTACCCTTTGCTGGATTCTTTAATAGCATGTCTCCCTTTAGCTTTCTAAAGCCTGCCTTGCTGAACTTATTTTACACTTTGCAGATTTCTGAAGAATGGGGTTGTGGCCTATGAAGCTTGATAGTCTCTGGAGCTAGACTACCAGCCCTTTGCTGCTATGGCACCAGCATGCCTCTCTCGGTGTGATCTTGGGAGGGCTGTTGTGCAGTAGGATCTCAGCATGCTCTGTGTACTGCTCTCTGAGCTCA
>NW_007261601.1:0-12792 GCF_000164805.1 Carlito syrichta | reverse complement strand
GGATATTAATGCCTAGTCAATCCCCATTATATTTTTCCTGTTGCTGATGTAACAAATTATCACAGTTGTAGTGGCTTAAAACAATACAAATTTATTCACCTGCAGTTGTGGAGGCCAGAAGTTTAAAATCAATGTGTTGGACAAAAATAAAATAAAGTAACCCCATTAAAAAGTGGACAAAGAACAAGAACAGACATTTTTCAAAAGGAAAAAAATAAGTGTATATACACACACACACACACACACACACACACACACAAGTATATCACAAATTAGGATACTGCAATGAGTAACGTTAAGCCTTTCTTGGTAGATTACTCAAGGTCAAGACCTTTGCCATGTCCTTTTACCAGGGAGGGCAGAGGAGTGCAACCTGCAGAGGGACTATCTTTACCCTCCAGAATTTCACTGTATCCTATTTTTGACTCTTGGTGAACCAAAGCCTTCTGGGAGGTAACAATTAGAGTCATGGCTCTGATACATAAGCCCAAACACATGATAGTCCCAGAAAGATGTTAATTAGACTGCTTTCTTTTTTGGTATTTGTATGGATTCTAAAACTGTATATAATAATTATATAATGTTGAATTCAGTGCTGATTTTAAAAATGTACAGATTCTGCCATTTTACATATATGAATTTTGTTAAAGTGTAATATTTCATTTTTTCAAGAAAATTTTGATTTTATAGCACTTCACATTTCTTAATTTAAATTAAAAAATTTTGCTTTTTGAAATTTAAGCTCTCATGGAAATACTGTGTATATAGTGAGAATATTGGTACTGAGAACATTAAAATCTGATTTTTTAAAATGGAAACAGGTATTATGATTTATATTTAATCTTGTTTTTCGAGCTTCCTTAGGTGGCTTGTTAGGCTGTTAACTTGTGATCCTTCTATTTTCTTCATGTGTGTTTTTAGGGATATAAATTCCCCTCTTACTATAGCTTTCATGGCGTCCCAGAGATTTTGGTAAGATGTTGCTTCATTTTCATTTGTTTCCAGGTATCTTTTGATCTCTGTTTTGATTTCATCATTGACCCAGGAGTTGTTTAGCATCATGCTGTTTAGTGTCCATGTCGTTGTGGGTTTGGGGGCACCTTGTTGGTGTTAATGTTTATTTTTATTCCACTGTAGTCCGAGAAGGTGCATAGTAAAATTTCAGTCCTATTAAATTTGCTTATGCTTGATTTATAGCCAAGTATGCCGCTGATCTTAGAGTACGTTCCATGTGGTGATGAGTAGAATGTGTATTCTGTGGTCTTTGGATTGAGGCTTCTATAGGTATCAATTAATTCCATTTGGTCCAGAGTCACATTGAGGTTTTGGATCTCACTGCTGATTATTTGTCCTGATGATCTGTTTAGGGCTGTGAGTGGGGTATTAAAGTCCCCAGCTATTGACTATGGTATTGTAGTCGATATCTTTTTTAGTTTACCTAGGAGGTGCTTTATAAAAGTGGTGCTCCTATGTTGGGTGCATATATGTTTAGGATGGATATTTCTTGTTGATGGATTGAACCTTTTATCATTTTGCAGTGGCCTTCTGTATCTTTTTAAATTTTTGATAGCTTAACGGGTATTTGTCTGAGATTAAGATCATGACTCCTCCTTTCTTTTGTGTTCCATTCGCCTGAAAATGTGTTTCCCATCCTCTTACTTTTAATCTGGGAGTGTCCTTTCTAGTGAGGTAGTCTCTTGAAGGCAGTATATTGTTGCTTGGTGATATTTTATCCAATTTGCCATTCTCTTTCTTTTCAGTGGTGCATTTAGTCTGTTCACATTCAAGCTAATTATTGAAATGTGGGAGTTGATCCCTATCATGATGTTCTTACACAGTTGTAGTTGTTCTTCCTGTTTGTGTGTTGTCTTTCTTTTGGTTTTAGAGTTGGATCGTGTGTGTTTTCAATGTTTTGGCTGTATTCTTGTGAAGAACATTTTTGTTCTTTTTTTCTTTTCTTCTGAGTTCAATACTTTCTTAAGTGTTTCTTGTAGAGGTGGTCTGGTGGCAGTGTAGGTCCTTAGGGATTGGATATCGGGGAAAGATTTCAATTCTCCCTCACTGATGAAGCTTAGCTTGACTGGGTAGGTTATTCTCAGTTGATATTGTTTATGTTTTAGAACTTTGAATATAGGGCTTCAAGCTCTCCTAGCCTGGAGGGTTTCTGTAGATAAATCTGCTGCTACTCTAATTGGTCTCCCCTGGTAGGTAATCTGACCTTTTTCTCTTGCTGCCTTTAGGATATTTTCTTTTATACCTACTTTGTTTATGCAAATTATTATGTGCCTGGGAGTTGGTCTTCTCATTTTTTGTCTTGCAGGGGTTCTCTGAATCTATTGTGTTTGAATTTTTTCATCACTGATGAGATGAGGGAAGTTTTTTTGAATGATTTCATGAAATGTTTGTTCCAGTGTGACCTATGTTTCTCTCTCTGCCTCAGAAAGGCCAATTATTCTTAGGTTCAGTCTCTTGAAATAGTTTTTCATCTCTTGAAGGTTTTGTTCTGCTTTTTGAGCTTCTTTTCTATGTTTTTGACAGTTTGGGTTAGTTCTGTGTTTTGGGCTTCAAGCTCTGAGAGTCTTTCTTCTGCTTGTCTAATTCTGCTTTCCATGCTTATTAGTTTATTATTTATTTCCATCACAGTATTCTTTACTGCTGTTATTTCTGACATCAGCTCCTTCCTAATTTCTTCTTTTCTCTCCTCAATTTTTTAAATTCTCTCTATTAATGTCTTGATGTCTGGATTTGTTGCATGTGACCAGTCATTCTGGGGTCTCTTCATTTGTGTTCCAGAGTCTGTTTTCTCACTGTCTTACCTCCCAGGTGTCTGTGTGAGACCTATATTCTTCTTTTGTTTTTTCTTAATTTGTGCGTTTTTTTCCCTTCCTAATTTTTTCTTCCCTCCATGACACTGTCTTCTTTAATTCTGCTATTCAGGGGTAGAGGGGTTGCTTTTACTTCTGTTTGTTCAATCTCCTATTCTTCTTTATGTATGCCCTCTTACTTTGTTCAATTCTGGAGTTGCACTGTAGGTTAGGGGAGGTCCTTTTTGCAATTTTGAGATTTACTTAAGCGGGGAGCTGTGATTCAAAATCTATCTGCAGGTCCTGGTATCTGCCAACAGGTGTATGGATAATCTGAAACCTACTTCCCACTGCCTTGGAATCTGTCTGTGCAGTGGGGCTGTAGGATTACTCACTGAAATAAAATGAGGTAGCAGAGGGAAGAGAATGGAGAAGACAGTGGGGGGAAGAAGCGGGTGCAGAGAGAGAGGAGTAAACGGGGCAACAGATGAGTGAACCAACAAATGGAGAGAGAGACTTAAACTGAAACAGATAAAGCCAATAGACCATGGCTACAGAGTAACCAACTCCCATACAAAACAAACTAAAACATACAATGATGCTAACATGCAAGCTTACTAACCACCTTATTGATGTGCTGTTCCTCTATACAAAGATGTGGTTTACAGAGAGGAGAAAAGAGAAGGAAAGGAATAGAGAAAAAAAGGAACAAAACAGTAGGAATAGAATCAAGTCATTAAACTACAGAACCAATTGAGCACACTCTGAGACTTTTAATTTAAGTCCAATGTCCTTTCAGCTCTGATTTCTAGCTGTCTTCTCAGGCTGGTAAATTTGTTCACAGTTAGGGTCAGTTGCCCCTGGCCTGCTGTGAAGGGCAGTTCATATCACCACTCAGTTCACACTGCCCAGTTCACCTCTCAAATCTGGCCTGTGTCTGTTTTTCAAGCGTGTTTTTTCCTGTTTTGGTGTTGTTACCTTGAATTGCCTGCAGGTGGTGGTATCTCACCGCTCCAGATGGTCTTATCTCAGCTGCTGGAGGTGGGTGTGGAGCCGGACAGGAGCTGGACAGAGGCCGGAGATGGGAGCCTGCCTCAGGGCACATGGAAGGAGACCCATGGCTGGCAGCATATCATGGTGGCAGCAGAGGTGGCAGCGATTCCAGCATATCTTGCTTGCAGGGGCTTCAAGGTCTGAAGTTGTGGATCGCCTCAGTCATGGGTGGCGCGATGCACTATGGCCACCAAAGAGGCTACAGCAGGGCCGGCGGCTGTTGCATCTGTGGCTGCAGTGGCTGTCCAGACCTCCACGATGCCCCAGCAGTGGCAACGGCTGAACTCTGTGTGAAGATCAGGCTGCTGACGATGGGATCCGCAGTCCCCAGGGAGAGAACCAGGGACCCTCTGCATTCTCCTTTGTGGAGGGTCTCTTAGACCAGTCTGCCCCGTCACCATCTTGCCAGACATCTCCCAGCATTGGTTTCAAAGCAAACATTGAATAACCTGATGTTAGAGAAAAGCAATCAACTCAAGATAAGTCCAATATTTTATCTGAAATATAATTTCATAGTTTGTAAAGAACATTTGTGCCAGAATATTATTGTAGACTAAGAGGAAGTGAAATAAAAATTTTACACAGAAACAAAGTATTGTAGCATGAATTTTTTAAAAAAAGCTGGCCATGCTTGATGACTCAGCATATAATCCCAGTACTTTGGGAGGCTGAGGTTGATGGATTGCATGAGCCCATGGTATCGAGACTAGCCCAGGCAACTTGGTGACACCTTGTCTCTACAAAAAAAAAAGAAAGAAAGAAAAGAAAGAAGCTGAAGCCAGTGATAGAACCTAGAGAAAAAGCCCAAGATCAATATCTAAAGAGAGACTAATGTATAATTCAGACTAATGAAATTAAGTCTATGTATAAAAATCCAAATTCTCATAAAATCCTCCAAGAGACATATATTATATGCTAAGATATGTAAGCCAAATACCTACTAACAAAATCTTGAGAAGGAAACACTATAAATAAATTTATATTTAAACACAAAAAGCCATTTATTCATTAATCCTCCATCCATTCATTCATTCATCCATGAAATAGATATACTGAACATCTCAAAGGAATAAGGTTTCCCTAAGGAAGCTTCAATTCTAGACAAGAAAACAGGTAAAATGCAAACAAATAAGTTAAAAAATTAAATTTTGCAAATATCCAAACAGAGAAAACTGCAACTGGAAAAGTAAAAGTCAAGTTTCTTATAGACGGATATATTTCTCTAGTCCAAAGACAGTTAAAGAAACCCACCCAAATGTCTAAGTTCCTAGCATCTTCCATGTTTTACCTCCCACCTTGATAGGAAACAGAGCTAAAGAAACAGGAGAAAGCGGCAGAAGAGATGAAAATGTGAGGAAGACATATGTATTAGTATATATACATATGTACTTAGTACCTATGTACATATGTATATGAACCAAGCACAGCAGAGTCAGAGGTCAGAAGGAAGGAGGTCATCTGGTGCATGTGCATTAGAGGAGAGTATAATGTTGAGGTAAGACCCTGGGAACTAGAGTACAGATTCTGGCTTACTGTTCTATCACTTATTAGCTCTGTGACTTAGATAATGTAAAAACCTCCTGAGTCTTTTTTATCAGCAAAGTGGAGATGGCAACATGAGCTATCACTAGGAGTAGAGTAATGATTAAATGAGATTACATATGAAGTAAAACAACTAGAAGTGTTAGGCACACAAAAAGCATCAGTTGTTCTTACTCTTGTTGTCTCCACAAAACTCAAATGTAAAATATTTGTAAAATAATGCTTTTCTGAGCCACCCCACAGTGTTGTTTTAAGGATCAAACAGCATGGGCACAGAGGCTCATGCCTTTAATACCAGCACTTCAGGAGGCCAAGGCAGAAGGATTGTTTAAATCCAGAAGTTCCAGACCAGTCTGGGCAACACTGTGAGACCTCATCTCTACGAATCAAAAAATAATTAGTTGGATGTGTTGGTGCAAGCCTGTTTTTCCCAGCTTTTCACAAGGCTGAGGTGGAAGGATTGCCAGAGCCCAGGAGGTTGAGACTGCAGTGTGCTGTAATTGTGACACTGCACTCCAGCCTGGATGACAGAGTGAGAACCTGACTCAAAAAAAAAGATCCAATAAATTAATATATTTGAAAACTTATGTAATTTAGAATACTAAATAATATTTTTAAAATTTATTATAAAGATGTGGGGTACATTTCAGGTTTAGGTATATAAATGTTGATCATGCAGATACCCTTGTTGTTGAGGTACACCCCTCCCTCCCCTACGAGTTTCCCTCAACTGCCAATCCCACACCCCTGACCGAATATACGGATTTTGCAGCAACAATACTTTTTTAAACCTGCTCTTTGTAAACAGTAAGCTAATAAAGAAAACATAAGACCACACAATTCTTTTGTTTTAAAGAACGCTCCGAGGTTTTTAATCCCTTTTGATTTTTTTTTCTTGTGTTTTTTGCAGGTCAGTAGATATCAAAGAATTTCACCATGGATGTGCTGTTTCTCAGCTAAGCAACTGAAGAAATGTGTTTCTATAATACATCAGGGAAAAGCACACACCCAGGGTAGAGGAAATACCTAACAGCATTTCCTAGGATGCAAGGAGAGTAGCCTTTAAATCACCAACACAGAAAGCATTTAAAATAACCCATGTTGTTTGGTAAGCACAGATTTGGACAGCTGTCTGGGAAATCACCTCCAGGCTCTTTTACAAATGATGGTGATTTTATTTATTTTTTTACCAGGTTTGTTATGCTATAATTTACAAATAAAAACTGCATATATTTAAGGTGTACAACTTAGTGTTTTAATATATACACCCCATGGAATAATCACCACAATCAAGCTTATTAACATAACCCTAGTTACCATTTTTTTCTTTCTTTTTCTTCTTTTTTTAACCTTCTGGCTCTTTTAAAGACTGGAGACTGAATTCAGCAGCACATTAGATAACAAATTTTTAAGCTACTCCCAAACTACTGGAGTATTCCTCTCAGATAAACACAGACAAATGCTCTCCTGCCCAGTTTTGTATAAACATAGACAAATGCTCTACTGCCCAGTTCTCTTTTTAATACTTTGTCAGCAAAAGAATCAACCATTATGTTACCTTATGACAGGCAAGCTTACAATTAGGTTACAGATCATCTTAGAGTAATTACATTTCAGATTGGTAGCTCCCTGATGAGATTTTGTTATTTTCAGGAAGAGTTCTATAGATGGCTAATTCTACCAAAGTTGTTTTGATTCATACTAGCTCAAGTTTATCATGATATTTTGATATCTGTCTCCAAGTGATGGTGGGGACTGGAGAGTTACTACTTACTGAGTCCTGTTGCTTCCTATACCCAAATACTAAAAATCTCCTTTGTAATGCTCAGGGTATACATATTGTGATTTGTGTGTGTGTGTGTGTGAGAGAGAGAGAGTGTGTGTGTGTTTGTGTGTGTGTATGACTTATTCTTTATACATGGACATTCAGAAAGAAGGTGGTTATGAAATGTGATTAAGAATAACATAAACCAGTTTGATGGTTCTTCATTCAAAGCTGTGTTCAATACTTACCTGAACCAGGGAAAGGATTATTTATCTTTTAAAATACTTATTTGCGGGGGCATTTCATTCTTAATAGATATAATAAAGAAGAGGTGTTCTAATAAAGATAAATTTATATGTCTTTCTTAGCTTTTCTCAAACAATGAGATGATGGAGACCTACGTACTCATTGTACTCATCAAAAGCTTCCCTGAAAATGGACTATTTTAGTCTACCGATCTGAACAGTAATTAAAAGTAAACAGTATCAGTAGAGCCTTCTACCTGTAGAATAATGGGTACATCAGACTAAACTTTTACAATTTATTCATTCACTCATCTCTACTAAGTGTCTTTCTGTACCAGGCCCAGTTCTCAATCTCAGTGATAAAACACTGGATAAGACCAGGAAGTCTTTGACTTCATGGGGCTTCTAGTCAGTACATTTAAAAATTATCCAAAATGATTTCAGTATGCTATTTTCAATATAGTTCTAGAAAATAATTTGCTTTCACCTGTCCAACATTTTGGTACTGGCTCATTCCAGTCTCTAGTATCTGAGGAAGTTGGGTGTCATCATCATATGAGCCTTCCCAGCCAAGAACTCCAGCAAGGTCATTTCCTGTACCCAAAGGAAATACTATTAGCTGATACAGAAAGGGAGCACAACAGGAGACTTTCACACAAGTTGAGAAATAGAGACTATAGCATTTCTGAGAAATAGGGATGACAACATTTCTGCACCCCTCAGACAAGTGTGTTAGTATGACTTCATGTTAACTAGTAATAAAAAGAGTGAGTTCTTGCCTGTTTCTTCAAGTTGAGCTTATGAATTTCTGACAAGACTCAACCTACACTTCCATCACCTTCACAGACAAGAATCCAAATATTGTCAAACTTCAGAAATAACCTTAACCTGAAAGCAAAAAGTATTTTATTTTAGTATAAATAAATGAAAATAATTCTCCTCAATTCTTTGTTAACTCTGCATTTACTGTTATTCATGTTCAGTTTAAATAGAACTCCTACTTACATATTAATTCTACTGTAAACATTAACTGAAGAGCAACTTTAACTCAAGAAAACTTCTGAATCATAAGGAAGAAAGAGAATTATAAGTGGAAATAAACATTAAAATAAACATGAGATTTTGTTATTTTCAGGAAAAGTTGAAAATAAGAATTATAAGTGGAAATAAACATTAGAATAAACACGAGTTTTTGTTATTTTCAGGAAGAGTGAGAAATATGGGAACAAATAAAAAAGAAGCAAAGACCAGGAGGGGTAAAGTAATATGAGATGGTAAAAGTAGTAGCTTTCCTTTTTCCATTCCAAGAATAAGTTATCTCCCTAAGAATTGCAAACCAGGGGTCAGGAACCTAGGGCTCTGAAGCTAATGAGTGGCCCTCTGGTGGTTCCTAAAAAGACTAATGTGTGCTCTAAGTACTCTTGTTTTTTCTTCTCTTTTATTATTTTCAGGCCAATCCTTTTACTTCTCTTCCTTCATCTCATCTATTGACACATTCTATTTCCTAAATGTGCCTTTGCAAGCCTCAAATATTGTAGAAAATCTGAAAAACATGTTAGAGGGATAATCTCAAGAAGTTTTACAAAGAGAGATCCTTGTAGTCTTAGAGAAGAAAATGAATGTCAACACTATAAGACAATGGAACTATGAAGGATTATACAACAGATATGATAGAAAGGGGGACAAAACTACCCCAGAATGTCAGGGACAAAGATGGCAAGAAAAGAGGCCAGATGAAGAAACTCTAGGACCTAAGAGAGGAAAGCAAGGGATGTGCAAGTAGACAGGGAAGAAACTGAGTATAAATGAAGAAGGTCAACACCCAGAAGGGCCTGAGATGTGGCAAGAAAAAGACAATGGAAACAGGAAGACCCTGAAGGGACAAAAGTGAAGAGGCATGTAGAGGGATGGAAGAGAAATAGAGAAGACAGAGGAAGATACCGAGTTATAAAACACAAAGTGCCTTTTTGGGCACGGGTATCCAAAATCACCATTTCTATTATATTTGTGTTTTAAGGCCGCAGTGTCCAACAATTTTTGGCATCAGGGACCAGTTTCCTGGAAGACAATTTTTTCATGGACAGGAGGTGGGGATCATCAGGCAATAGATTCTCATAAGGAGCGTGCAACCTAGATTCTTGCATGTGCAGTTCACAATAGGGTTCATGCTCCTATGAGAATCTAATGTGTCACTGATTTGACAGGAGTAGGAGCTCTGCTTGCCTCCAGCTGTGCCGCCGGTTCCAAACAGGCCACAGACTGGTACTGGTCTGCAGTCCTGGGGGTGAGGGACTCCTGCTTTAAGGTCAAAGTAGAACCCAGGAGAAAAGCTCAGTGCCTAAATCACTCATACAGGGATTGACTGTCCCTGGTTCAGAAGACACAGTATCATCTCTTTAAAAAAATCATACAAATACACTAAAAATGTATTAACTTATCAATGAAAATACTATTTAGTTCCTTTTTTCTTCAGATTTTAAGTTATATGGCATTCCAGAAAGCTGAAAAGAACAATCACCAAGAATATTTCTTTGTCACATACCCCTGGAGGAACTGTCATTGAGATCCATGACAGTATCTGTACTTTGGTTAAATAATTAACTATTTATATTATATATAAATTAACATTAACCTTCCATGCAAATCATTTTCTAATGTTATTATGAATTTCTGTATTTATGCAAGTTGCTCCTTCTTGGAGGTAAACAAACAGTATTGCTTGATGGAGAATAAATTCTAAAATATTTTTCTAAACCAATTTTGAAACTTGGAAATTTCAATAGTATTTGGGAATTTGCATAAAGAAATTGTATAACTATCAAGAAGGTTGTACTAAAACTTATAATTAGAGCTTTAAAAGAGGCCGGAGTCTAGAGGAATCTATAATTTTCATGAGCTGAAAAGTCAGACACATTTCATGCCTAGTGCTATAATGAATTCAAATAAGATATATCAGTAATAAATTACCCTAAATTATGACCTCCGTTCATTAAATCAAACATCTGAGTCAGATTTTGCAACTGTTTAAAATGATGAAAGAACTTTACTCCCTGATTATCTCCACTCTTAGAATTGACAAAAACCAACAGAGGACTAACACAGAATGAAAGTGTTGCTCTACAGAAACCTGTAAAAAAACAAAGCACAAGATCAATACATACAGCTTTCTTTCTTAAATTATTAGCAAACATTCAGAGAAAAAATTAAAGTCATAAGCCGGGCTCGGTGGCTCAGTCTGTAATCCCGTGCCTTTGGGAGGCTGCGTGAGTGGATTGCCTGAGCCCCACCTGGGCAACTTGGCAAGACTTCATCTCTACAACAAATCAAAACTTAGCTGAGTGTGGTAGTGCGTGCCTGTAGTTCCAGCTACTTGGAAGGCTGAGGTGAAAGGATCGCTGGAGCCCAGCTGGTCAAGGCTGCGGTGGCCGGGAGCAGCCACTGCACTCCAGTCTGGGTGACAGAGTGAGACTCCAATTCAAAAATAAATAAATAAATAAAAACAAAGGACCTTGTTTATTACTAGAACACTAAGTTTCAATTTGGCTCTCCAAGTGAAGATAGGTTAACTATTTACATACTTAGATTAAAGAACCTGTCTTTTAAAAATATGCTCTATAATGAAAATCATACCAAAGATGACAGATGTATTAGTCACGTATAATTTGAGATGTTCCACCTGCCTTAACTATACTTAATTATAAGAAAAACTAATTATAGTCTATACATTCATTTGTCAAGGATTTCATATGTTCATATGTAGTATTATAAAATACTTAATATATATACACTAATACATTTTAGTATATATAAAACATATATTTGTTTTAAATGTTATGTCTTATATATGTGCTTAATATATATATTTTATGCTGCTCCCTGCTGAAGACTGAGAAAATATCTTAAATGTTATAGTAAACAAAAGAACCTTGATATATCAATGCTTGGGTCAGGAAAGAGGTCTGTTAACAGCATAGGTTTAAAAAAAAATCAAATCTTTCGAGGTTTACATCCTTGTATCTAAGATATCTATTGGCACAAATTATATAAAATGTTTGAGCATGTAGAGAATGCTATCAATGCAAAACATTAATAATAGTACTGTTCTCCCTCAGTATACTTGGGGAATTGGCTAGTGGACACCCAAACCCACAATAGCTCAAGACTCATATAAAATGATAAATGGTAAAAGAACTTTCTAATATGGATTGCTTAGAAGGAAGTTGTGTGTTATCCCAAAATTAGTGCTGTAAAGCTATTCCTCAGCACTTACAAATAAGTTATAAGAGTCTGGAAAAGTGCATTAAATAAGAATATATATGCAGGAAATTGCAGGAAAACAAATTTTAATAACAGTCATGCTGATGGGAAGTTTCCATTATGTAAGGAAAAAACAGCTATAAAAATTAAGCTTTAATGCGGTACACACCTTTATAGAAGTTAGAACTGGCATCCAATTCCTGAACAAAAACCGAAGCCCACAGGCCACAAGAGATAAGATAGACAAGTGGGACCTCATTAAACTGACAAGCTTCTGCAAAGCCAAAGAAGCCATCAAGAGGGCAGGGAGACAGCCCACAGACTGGGAAAAAGTATTTGCCAACTCCATGTCTGACAAAGGCCTGACATCTAGGATCTACAAGGAACTCAAATGTACTGAAAAAAAAATACAAACAACCCCATTACAAAGTGGGGAAAATATATGAACAAACACTTCTTAAAAGAAGACATATGAGCGACCAAAAGATACATGAAGAAATGCTCAACCTCACTAGGCATCAAAGAGATGCAAATTAAAACTGCATTGAGATACCACCTACTCCAATCAGAATGGCCATTATCAATAACTTAAAAAATAACAGATACTGGAGAGGATGTGGTGAAAAGGGAACACTTCTACACTGTTGGTGGGAATGTAAACTAGTGCAACCTCTGTGTAAGGCAGTGTGGCAATTCCTAAAAGCTCTAAAGATCGACCTTCCATATGACCCTGCAATCCCCCTCCTGGGAATATACCCTGAAGAACTCAAATCATTTTATAAAAAAGATACCTGCACACGTATGTTTATCACAACATTGTTCACAATAGCAAGATCATGGAACCAACCATTTGTCCATCAAAACGAGAACTGGATTTTTAAAATGTGGTACATATACACAATGGAATATTATGCAGCCAAAAGAAAAAAATCATGAATTTTGCAGCAACCTGGATGGAATCAGAGTTTATAATACTGAGTGATCTCTCACAGAAACAAAGATCTGAGTATCACATGTTCTCACTCATAAGTGGACCTAAAACAACTATCATAAAGGATATAGTTTTACTATAAGAAAAGAATTGACAGTGGCAGGAAACTATGGGGAGGGCACGGAGGGGGAGGGG
>NW_007261600.1:11074-12102 GCF_000164805.1 Carlito syrichta | reverse complement strand
TTTAGTCGTCAGCAAGATGCACTGCAGATTTTCAGGACTGAGGACTCTTATAACCCAGATTCCTTATTTTTAGCAACAGCTGTGCAGATGCCTGTGTATGTGTACTTCCTTTCCCAGATACATGCATCAAAACCCTGATGCTTGTTTAGACCTTAGGAAGACTCCGTGAAGTATTTTGGGGATTGAGAACACATGTCACCCAGATTACTTATTCTTTCTTAGGGAAAGTCCGTGTATTTGCCTGTATATAAGTATTTAATTTCCCTAGATTATGCTTCAAAACCCAAATTCGTGTTTAGTCCTTAGCAAGACACCCTGAAGTATTTTGGGGCTTTGAGGGTACGTGTAAAGCAGATTCCCTATTCTTCCTTAGCAACAGACAGTGCAGTTTCCTGTATATGACGACTCCCATTATCCAGATACCTACTCCCAAAACCTGAGTGGTGGTTATCTCTTAGCAAGATGCTCTCTAGGTTTTTGGGATGGAGGACTCCTGTAACCAAGATTCGTTATACTTCCGTATCAACAGGTCGTGTAGTGTTCTGCATATGAGGACTCCCATTACTGAAATGCCTACTTCATTCTCAGCAAGACGCCTCCACATTTCCTGGTGACCTAGAATTGCAGTTGCTTGGATATCAAGAAAAAGACTCCCATAAAATTCTTGTGGAATTGGAACCCATGATTCCTGGTTCACCTTTCAAAGACACCCTAAAATGTGGCGATATATAAGACCAGATGGCTTATAAAACCTTATCAATAGACCTTGTAGATTTAGGCGATTGAGAACTACAAGAAACGGATTACCTTTCCGTTCTCAGCAATATTCCCGATTTTCCCTGTCTATGTGGATTCCAAAAATCTGTATACAAAAATGGAGATGTCCAGATGTTTTCAAGGGACGTGGAATCCATGATTCCTGGTGACATTTTAAAAATTCGTACTAAATATTTGGCAACTGCAAAACCCTCGGTCCCTCTCCAAATAAAAGTACAAATGCAAATCTAACGATTACCAAGTTCATCTTA
>NW_007261600.1:0-10008 GCF_000164805.1 Carlito syrichta | reverse complement strand
CATTCCGACCTGCCCGCACACAAGAATTTTCTGTAGTTTGAGGTCACCTGAATCGAGATATTTTGTACCAATATGCCTTTTGATTCTGGGGACATGATTATTGTCGTAGAAGTTTCTAGGACACAAAAGCATTTGTAGTGCCAGATCCTTGATTACAACTAAAAAGAAGACCAGAAGTTACTGTGGATCTGTAATGACAAGTTTAGCGTATCCACAGAGCAAGTAGCTCTGAAAAATGTAGGGACGCAGAAGCCCAGATTGCTGATTAAATCTTATCCAGAGGCCGTATAGATTCTGGTTAATGAGAACTCCTCGATCCGAATTTCCTTTTAGTTCTCTGCAAGATGCCCTGACTTTACCTGTCGATGTGGATTCCAAACTCTGTATACAAAAAGAGAGATGCCCAGAAGTTTCCTAGAGACGTGGAATCCATGATTCCTGGTTACCTTTAATAATACGTACTAAACATTTGGCAACTGCAAAACCCTTGTCCCCTCTCAAAATAAAAAGAGAAACGGAAGTGAAGGATTACAGGGTTCACTTTAAGACCAGAGTTACATCCAAATATGGCAAGTAGATTCTTTCAGTACTGGAATCTGGCGTTTCTTGTTCTGAGGAACCTAACGGACTTTGAGTACCCAATACCCGTTTACAACTTTGAAGAGGACCAGAACGTTACTGGAGTCCTGAAATGTGTGATATGTAATATCCGCATGCTAAATGTCTCCAAAACATTTGGGGAGCTCGAATCCCTGTTTCTTGTTTGTCCCATAGCAGACATCCTGGGAATTTTTTGGATTGAGGACTCGTAAAACAAAGATTCTCTACTCATCCTTAGTTAGAGGCCGTGTGGTGTCCTGTATATGAAGACACTCTTTCCTTAGCTTACTGTTTTGAAACCCTGAATTTTTTTTTATGCCCTAGTAAGACGCAATGTAGATTTTTTGATAGAGGAACGGTGTAAAACAGAATTCTTCTTTTTTCTTAACAAGAGGCCATGTAGTTTGCTGTATATGAGGACTGGTATTACACATATTCATGCCTCGAATTCCTGATTCTTCTTTAGACGTCAGCAAGTTGCCCTTTAGTTTTCATGATTGAGGATTCGTATAACTCAGATTACTTATTTTTAACAGCCCTGCAGTTACCTGTATATGAATACTTCCTTTGTCAGATACATGTGCCGAAACTCTGATGTTTGTTTAGACCTTAGGAAGAATCTGTGCAGTTTTTTTGGGGATTGAGAACACATGTCACCCAGATTCCTTATTCTTTCTTGTGAAAAGTCCGTGCAGTAGCCTGTGTATGAGAATGTCGCTTCCCTAGATTATGGTTCAAAAACCCAAATTCGTGTTTAGCCCTTAGCAAGACATCCTGAAGTTTTTTGGGGATTGAGGACACGTGTAAGCCAGATTCCTTATACTTCCTTAGCAATGGACAGTTCTGTTTCCTGCATATGAGGACTCCCATTACCTAGATTCCTACTCCCAAAACCTGTTTGGTGGTAATCTCTTAGCAAGACGCTCTGTATATTTTTGGGATGGAGGAATCGAGTAACACAGATTCCTTATCCTTCCGTAGCAACAGGTCGTGTCGTGTTCTATTTATGAGGACTCTCATTACTGAAATTCCTGTTTCATTCTCAGCAAGATGCTGAGACATTTCCTGGTGACCTAGAATTCCAGTTGCCTGGATATCAAGAGAAAGACTCCATAAATTTCTTGTGGAATTGCAACCCAAGATTCCTGGTTCCCTTTTCAAAAGACGCACTAAAAATGTGGCGACATAGAAGCCCAGATTGCTGATTAAACCCTATCAAGAGACCCTGTAGATTTAGGTGATTGAGAACTCCAAGAACGGGATTTCCTTTCCTTTCCCAGCAAGATGCCCTGATTTTCCTTGTCTATGTGGATTCCAAAACTCTGTTTTCAAAAATGCAGATAACCAGATGTTTCCTAGGTACGTGGAATCCATGATTCTTGGTTGTATTTTAATAATTCGTACTAAATATTTGGCAACTGCAAAACCCTCGACCCCTCTACAAATAAAAGTACAAACGGAAACTTAACGATTGCCAAGTTCATCTTAACACCAGAGTTACATTCAACTATGGCAAGAAGATACTTTTGTTCTGGGAATCTGGCCTTAGTTGTCCTGAGGAACGTAAGGGACTTGTACTACCAGATACCGGTTTACAACTCTCAAGAGGACCAGAATGTTGCTGGAATCCTGAAATGATTGGTTCATGATACCCATAAGCCAAATATCTCCGAAACATGAGACTAGCTCCAAGCCCTGATTCTTTTTTGTCTCGTAGGAAGACCCCCTGAGAATTTTTCGGATTGTGGACTACTCTATTACAGATTCCTCATTCTTTCTTAGTGATGTTCCATGTAGTGTCCCATATATGAGGACTCCCTTTTCCCAGATTCCTGTTTGCAAGCCCTAATTCTTGCTTAACCTTTAGGAAGATGTCATGTAGATATTGTGATGGAGGAACCCGTGTAAAACAGGTTTCTTATTTCTCTTTAGCAAGAGATCATTTAGATTCTGTATATGAGGACTGCTATTACGTATGTCACAGCTTCTAAACCCTGATTCTTGTTTAGGCCACAGCTGATGGCCTGTTGATTTTTAGGACCGAGGACTGCTATAACCCCGATTCTTTTTCTTTCTTTTGTGTATTTTCCTGTATAATAGGACTCTGATTACCTAGATCCTACTTGGAAACTCTGATTCTTTTTTAGCCTTTTCCAAGATGCCCTGTAGATTTTTGGTTGAGGACTCGTGTAACCCAGATTCCTTGTTCTTTCTTAGCAAAAGGTCATGTAGTTGCCTGTACATAAGGACTCCATTTCCACAGATTCATGCTAAAAACACCTTGATTCATGTTTAGCCCAGAGTAAGACGACCTGAAGTTTTTTGGTATTGAGGACACAAGTAACGCAGATTCCTTATTCTTACTTAGCAAAAGGCAGTGAAGTTTCCTGTATGTGAGGACTCCCATTACCCAGATTCCTACTTCAAAAACGTGATTCGTGGTTACCTCTTAGGAAGACGGCCTATAGTTTTTGGGATTGAGGACTCATAACCAAGATTATTTATACTTCCTTAGGAATATGATGTGTAGTTTCCTGTATATGACGACTCTCATAACCCAGCTTCTTGCTTCACTCTGCAGAATGCTGAGACCGTTCCTGTTGACTGAGAATTCCAGTTGTTTGGATATCAAGAAAAAGACGCCCATAATGTTCTTTGGGAAGGGGAATTCAAGATTCCTTATTCCCCTTCACAAGACCTCCCCAAAATGTGGAATATTCAAAACCCAACATCCCAATTCCGTCCTGCCTGCCCACAAGAATTTTCTGTAGTTTGTGGTCACCTGAATCGAGGGATTTTGTACCAATTTGCCTTTTGATTCTGGGGAAAATGATTATGGTAGCAGATTTTCCTAGGACACAAAAAGATTTGTAGGGACAGATCCTTGATTAAAACTATCAAGAGGACCAGAAAGTTCCTGTGGATCTGTAATGACAGATTTAGGGTATCCAGGGAGCAAATAGCTCTGAAAAATGTAGGGACCCAGAAGCCCAGATTGGTGATTAAACTTTATCAAGAGGCTCTGTAGATTCCGGTTAATGAGAACTTATAGAACCGGATTTCCTTTTCCTTCTCAGCAAGATACTCTGATTTTCCCTTGTGATGTGGATTCCCAAACTGTGTATATAAATAGACAGATGTCCTGACGTTTCCTAGGGACTTGGATTCCATGATTTCTCATGACCGTTAAAAGTATGTAATAAATATTTGGCAACCTCATAACACCAGTCCCCTATCTGAATAGGCAGACAAGCGGAATTTTTAGCATTGCGAGGTGCATCTTAAAACGAGAGTTACACACAAACATGGTGAGAAGATTCCTTGGGTCTTAGATTCTGCCCTTTGTTGTCCTGAGGTAACCAATGGTCTTGTAGGTACACATTATCGGTTATCACTATCAAAATGACCAGAGGATTGCTGAGAATATATAATGAAAAAATTGTCATATCCAAGAGTCCAGTAGCCCTAAAAAATGTGGGGATTTAGAAGTCCACGTCCAGATTATCCCTTATAATGTGGCTTTGCAGAATTCTGGGATTGGTGACTCCCATAACCCAGATTCTTTTTGTTCTCAATGAGACTCCTGGACGTTAGTTGGCGACGTGGAAGTACAAACTCTCAAATACCAATACTCATATGCCCAAATGGTGACCAGGGTCCTGGAATCCAAGATTGCTGGATTCCCTTTAAGAATATGTCCGAAATATGTAGGAACTCCTAAAGCCAAGTTCCGAGTATCAACCTGAAATTAAAGAAGTAGTTTCGAATTTAGGAGGAAAACATGAAGCCAGAAATTACATTATAAAATGGGGAGATGATTCCTTTCGTTGTGGAATCTGGCCTTCCAGACTACTGCAAAACAAGCGGATACATGACCAGATTCTTTGTTACAATTAACAAGAGGAGCAACAGGTCCCTGGGGATTGGTAATGTCAGATTTGTGGTATGGATAAAGGAATTAGCTCTGAAAAATGTGTGGAACAGGACTCCCTAATTCCTGATTAGCATTTAGAAATATGCTGTAGACTCCTAGGTTTGAGAACTACCTGAATCCAGGGAAAATTAGCAACTGCTCAGAAGTTTGCTGGTCACATGGAAACTGATTTCCTTGTTCCACACTGGCAACATGAGTAGAAGCTTTCTGTTGACATAGTGTCCCAGATTCCTGCTTCGTTCTCTGCAAAACGACCAAATGTTTCCCAGTGCCCTGGAAGTCCAGACTCTTGGCTCCCAATGAAAAGACTCCAGAATGTCCTGTAAACATGGAAGCCGAGAACCTGGTGCCCTCCCAAAAATACCTTCTAAAAATGGTGCAACATCTAAACCCAAGTTCCTAATTCCGAATAGCTAAACTACCAGATGTTTCTGGCATACGACTAAACCCTGAACTCAGGGCTCACGTTCAAAATACCTGAGATGATTATTTGTGTCCTGGAATTTGACGTTAGAGGATCCAGAATCTAAATGGACTTGTAGTGCCATATTACCCTTTAAACTATCGAGAGGACCAGAATGTTAATGGTCTTCTGGAATGACTGATTCATACTATCCAAATAGGAAATAGCTCAGAAAAATGTAGGGACGTCAAGGCCCAGAGATTTGTAGAACATAGCAAGACGCCCTGTACATTTTTGGAATTGAGGACACGTGGAAACCCAATTCTTTATTCTTCCTTTGAAAGAGCCCCTGTAGTTTCCTGCATATGAGCTCTCCTGTTCCCCAGATTCCTGCTTCGAAATCCTGATCCTTGTTTAGCTCTTATCGTGATGCCCAGTATTTTTTTTGGCATTGAGTACACGGGAAAACGAGATTCCTTATTCTTCCTTTGCTAGAGACTGTGTAGTTTCCTGTGTATGAGACTGCCAAAACCCAGATTCCTGCTACGCAAACCTGATTCTTTTTAGCCCTTAGCAAGATGCCCTGTAGATATTTAGGATTGATCATATGTTAACCCAGATTCCTTATTCGTCCATAGCAAGAGGCTGTGAATATTCCTGTATATGAGAACTCCCATTCCCCAGATTCGTGCGTCAAATCCCTGATACATTTTTATCCCTTAGTAAGACTCCTTGTAGTTTTTTGGGATGTGAGGACTCGTGTAACCCGGATTCCTTATTCTTTTGTCGCAAGAGACCATTTAGGTTCCTGTATATGAAGACTTCCATAATGCAGATTCCTGCTTCATTCTCAGCAATTCATTGAATATTTCCTGATGAACGTAGATTTACAGTTGTTGGAATATCAATAGGAAGACGCACATATGGTATCTGGGAACTGTAATCCAAGTTACCATGGTCCCCTTAACAAGACATTGTAAAAATGTGGAATACTGTAAACCCAATATCCCAATTGCTACCAGCCCAGCCACAAGATAGTTCTGTATTTTGAGGCAACCTGAAGCGAAGGATTTAGTAGCAAAATGCCAATTGATTCCTGGGGAACTGGATTATGGCCGAAGATGTTCATAAGAAACAAATGAAATTGTAGGCCCAGATCCTCGATTACAATTAACAAGAGGACCGTAAACATCTTGGGAATCTGTAATGAGAGATTTTAGGTATCCATGCAGCAAGTAGCTCTGAAAAATGTAGGGACCTACAAGGTCAGACTCCGTATTAAACGTTATCAAGAGGCCTATAGATTTTGACGATTGTGGACTCCCTGAACCCAGATTCCCTTCTCGTTCTCAGTAAGATGCTCTGATTTTCCCTGGCATCTGGATAACAAAATTCTGTATAAAAATAGACAAATGCCCAGCTGTTTTTCAGGGACGTGGAATCCGTGATTTTTGGCTACCTTTAAAAATATGTACAACATAATCAGTAACCTCAAAACCCCAACCCAAATCAAATAGATGCACAAACGGATTTTTAGGATTACAGGGTACATCTTAAGTCAAGGGTTACATACAAATTTGCCGAGATGCTTCTTTCAGTCCAGGAATCAGTCTTTAGTTGTCCTGAGGAACCCAATTGAATTTAAGGGATAGATTCTTGGTTGCAACAATCAAGACGACCAGAAGGTTGCTGGGAATCTATAAAGACACGTGTTAATTCCAATTTTGAAGTAGTTCTGAAGAATTTGGAGAACGAGAAGCCCAGATTCCAGGTAAGTGTTTATAATGGAGCCCTGTAGAATTCATGGATTGAGGCCTCCCATAACCCAATTTCCTTTTTTTTATTTATCAGAAAGACGTCCAGACATTTTCTTGTGACGTGGAAGTACAAACTCTTACATACCAATACTCATACCTACAGAAGTTCTCAGGGATCTGGAATCGAAGATTGCTGGTTCCCCCTTAATAATACGTCCTAAACATGTGGTAATCGCTAACCCATATTTCGAATACCAAAAAGAATGTCCAGCAGTAGTTTCTGGACTATGAGGTAAACCTGAAGACAGAGATCAAATTAACAAACGGTGAGATGATTCCTTGGATTGTGAAATTCGGCCTTATAGGACCCTGTGGAACAAACGGACCAGTAGGATAGATTCTGAGTTACAACTATCAAGAGGCGCACCAGGTTCCTTGGGATCGGTAAAGCCCGATTGGTGGTATGCATATAGGACGTAGCTCTGAATTATATGGGGATCATATCTCCCAGATTCCAAATATGCATCTAGCTGAAGTCCCTTTTGAGACCTAGGTATGAGCACTGCCTCGGGCCAGGGATAAGTGTGACAATTGCCTAGATGTTTGCAAGTTACATGGAAACCGAGATTCCTGGTTCTTATTTAGTAACACGTGTAGAAACTTTCAAGGGACACAGTGACCCAGATTCCTGTTTCGTTGTAAGCAAAATGCCGAGATGTTTCCTGTAGTCCTGGATGTCCAGACTCTTGTATACCAATAGTAAGATGACAGGAATATTCCTGCGGACGTGAATCTAAGATTCCTGGTTCCATCCCAAAAGTACCTCATAAATAATGTGAACAACTCAACCCTAAGTCCTAATTTGGAACAGCTGGACCACCAGAAGTTTCTGGAGTACGAGGTAACACTGAAGTCAGTGCTTACATACAAAAATCCGAGATGATTACATGTATCCTCAAATCTGGCCTCTGAGGTTCCGAGTATCTAAATGGACTTGTAGTGCCAGATTCGCGTTCACAATTATCAAGAGTACCAGAATGTTGCTGGAGTTCTGAATGAATGTTTCGTAATATCAACATGGGAATCAGCTCTAAAACATGAGGGTGCTCGAAGTCTGGATTATTGTTTCGGCCTTAGGAAGACATCCTGTAGATATTCGGGATTGAGGACTCATGTAACCCAGAATCATTTTTCATCATTAGCAAGAGGCAGTGCAGTTTCCTGCATATGAGGAATCCCATTACCCAGACTCCTGCTTCTTTCTCAGCAAGACACTGAGACATTTCCTGGAGATGTAGAATTCAAGTTGTTAGATATCAAAAGAAAGACTCCCAGAAGCTTCCTGGGAAATTTGAAACCAAGATTCCTGCTTCCCTTTAACATGACACCGTAAAAACGTAGGAACCTAGAAGCCCAGATTCCTGATTAAGCCGTATCAAGTGGCCTGTAGACTTCAGCGATTGAGAACTCCAAGAACCGCATTCCCTTTTCATTCTCAGCAAGATACCATGATTTTCCCTGTCGATGTGGATTCCAAACTCTGTATACAAACAGACAGATGCCCAGAAGGTTCGTAAAGACGTGGGATAAATGATTCCTGGTTACCTTTAAAAATACGTACTAAACGTTTGGCAACTGCCAAACCATTCTCCCCTCTCAAAATAAGAGGAGAAACGGAAGGTGGAGGATTACAGGGTTCACCTTAAGACCAGAGTGACATCCAAATATGGCAAGAAGATTCTTTTTGTCCTGGAATCTGGCCTTAGTTGTTCCAAGGAACCGAACGGCCTTGGAGTGCCCGATCCGTTTACAACTTTCAAGAGGACCAGAATGTGGTGGAGTCCTGAAATGACTGATTCGTTATATCCACATGCCAAATCGCTCCAAAACATTTGGGGAGCGAGAAGCCCTTTTTCTTGTTTGTCCCATAGCAGACACCCTGGGAATTTTTTGGATTGAGGACTCGTACAACAAAGAATCTTTATTCTTCCTTAGTTAGAGGCAGTGTAGTGTCCTGTATATGAGGTCTCTCTTTCCCTAGATTTCTGTTTTGAAACCCTGATTCTTGTTTAGCCCTTAGTAAGACGCCATGTGGATTTTTTTGATAAGGGAACCGTGCAAAACATATTTATTCTTTTTTCTTAGCAAGAGACCAAGTAGTTTCGTGTATATGAGGACTGCTATTTCCCACATTCATGCCTCAAATCACTGTTTCTTCTTTAGCCGTCAGCAAGATGCCCTGTAGATTTTCAGGACTGAGAACTCGTATAACCCAGATTCCTTATTTTTAGCAACAGCCATGCAGTTGCCTGTATATGAGTACTCACTTTCCCAGATACATGCGTCGATACCCTGATTCTTGTTTAGCCCTTAGGAAGATGCCGTGTACTTTTTTGAAGATTGAGAACACATGTCACCCAGATTACTTATTCTTTCTTAGAAAATGTCTGTGCAGTTGCCTGTATATGCGAATTTAATTTCCCTAAATTATGCTTCAAAAACCCAAATTTGTGTTTAGCCCTTACCAAGAAACTCTGAAGTTTTTTTTACAGATTGAGGACAAGTGTAAACCAGATTCCTTATTCTTCCTTAGCAATAGACAGTGCAGTTTCCTGTGTATGAGTACTCCCATTATCCTGATTCCAACTCCCAAAACCTGAATGGTTGTTATCTCTTAGCTAGATGCTCTGTAGATTTTTGGGATGGAGGACTCCTGTAACCATGATTCCTTATTCTTCCGTAGTAACAGGTCGTTTAGTGTTCTGTATATGACGACTCCCATTACTGAAATTCCTGCTTCATTCTCAGTTTCACGCTGAGACTTTTCCTGGTGACCTAGAATTCCAGTTGTTTGGATATCAAGAGATAGACTCCCATAAAGTTCTTGTGGAGTTGGAACCCAAGATTCCTGGTTCCCTTTTAAAAAGATACCGTAAAATTGTGGCGATATAGAAGCCCATATTGCTGATTAAACACTATCAAGAGACCTTGTAGATTTAGGCGATTGAGAACTCCAAGATTCGGATTCCCTTTCCGTTCTCAGCAAGATGCCTTGATTTTCCCTGTCTTTGTGGATTCCAAAACTCTGTATACAAAAATGCAGTTGCCCAGCTCTTTCTTAGGGACATGGAATACATGATAACTTGTTACATTTTAATAATACGTACTAAATAATTGGCAACTGCAAAACCCTCGGCCCCGCTACAAATAAAAGTACAAACGGAAATTTAAGGATTACCAAGTTCATCTTAAGACCAGAGTTACATCCAAATACGGCCTGAAGATACTTTTTTTCCGGGAATCTGGCGTTAGTT
>NW_007261599.1:1988-13744 GCF_000164805.1 Carlito syrichta | reverse complement strand
CAGATAAAAATACAGGCTAGCGGTTTTATCAGGGGGACCTTAGTAGTGGCTATGTCACTGTGGCAGCTAAGAAATCTCAGGAGAGGCTGTCTACAAGCTGGAGACCTGGGATGATGGTAGCAAGACTCAGTCCAAGTGTGAGGGGCTGAGAACCAGAGAAGTTGATGGTGTAACTCTCAATCCAGAGTCAAAGGCCTAAGAACCTGAGGGCTGTGGTGTAAAGTCTTGAAGTCCAAAAGACAGAAAGCTTGGAGTTTTGATGTCCCAGGACAAGGAAAAAAAAGCATATCTCAGGTCCAGAAGAGAGAATTGCCTTTTTAAAAAAACTCTCACCCACTGGTGATCGAATGATGACTGCCCATTTTGAGTGCTGACCTTCCCCAATAAATTTGACTCACATGCTAGTCTCCTCTGAGAACATCCTCACAGACACACCCAGATATTACACTTTACCTGTGCTCTAGGAAACCTCTAGGTAATCCTCAATACAGCCAAGGTGACACCTCAAAATAACTGTCACGATGATTGATACCAAAATACACCGTTAAAGCGTGACTATTATCGTGAAAGGATGACAAACGTTGTCAAGGATGTTGGGAAAGGAGAATGCCGGCATACTTCTGGTGAAAATGTAGACTGATGCAGTTATTATGGAAAATGTTATGGAGATTCCTCAAAAAAGTAATAAATATGTCTACCCTATGATTGAGCAATCCTACTCCTGTGTGTACATTCATTAGGCTTGAAATCAAGATCTTGCAGAGGTATTTAAATTCCAATGTAAACTGCAACATTATTCATAATAACAAAGAAATGTAAAGAAAACCAAGAATGTACACAGGATAAAGGAAATGTGGTCTATATCCACAAATGGAATACCAGCTTTAAAATTCCTTTATTTTTTTTATAAAGGAAATCTTGTCACTTAGAAAGACAAATGTCACATGATCTCACTAAAACAATAAATCTAGAAAAGTTAAACTCACGCGCACACATACACAAAAGAGAAAGTGGCATGGCAATTACCAGGGCCTGGGAGATGAGGATAATGGAGATGGTAGTCTTGTGATATAAACTTACAGTTATGAGAAATGTGTTGTGAAAATCTAATGTACATCATGGTGACTGTAGTTAATAATAATACATTATATATATGAAATCTGCTAAAAGTGTCATTTCACATAATCTCCCCATAAAAGGGGATGGTTATTATGTGACATGATGTGTATATTCATAGGTTTATTTGCGGTAACAATTTAATAATACATACTAATTCATCAAGTTGCACTCTTTTGATATGCACACTCATACCTACATTAAGCTTGAAAATTCTCTTTACATTGAGGTACATAAGTACAAACATAATTAAATAAATAGTAATACTAGGAAAAAGATACACCTTTAAGATAAATGGTCAATGAGAGGGATTGCAGTGGATGTAGGGGGACTAAACAAAGGGGTATAACAATTATTTGTATGTACAATAATACGTGAAAACATAAATATACAGCAAAACAAAAAAAGCTGTTGAAAACATCCCATTAACTCAATCAATTTGCCCTGCAGATATGGAAATCATACTAAGTTTGAGGGTCCCATTGGTGAATATAATCCAGACAAAAATAGGAAAAGACCATTTAAAATAGGCACAGGACACTCTTGTCCTCAGTCCAGTCTAATAACTCCTCCATTCGTTTTCCCACCTTAAGTGTTTACATGAGGACCTAGGATTTCTGTCCATCTCCATCGTGAACTAGCCTTATAGTTTTAGACTACGGTTCAGACTCACTCAGTCCCATCTCTAGAGTAAGGCAATGTCTCTCCGATATGGGGAGAGAATTAGCTATATTACTATAATGTGTCTATGTTTGCCGGAAATGGAAAGACTTTGGAGTATGAATGGAAACTGCCGAAAACTGGGCGATTTCTCTCATCCCAACCTCCCACTACCCAATTCCATAAAGATTCAAGGAATTCCAGGAGTGTCTTCCAGAATGATACAATCTTGTTCATAATCCTGTCAGTGTCTGAAGCAATTTGCATGGATAATGAGTGGGAATCCCCACCTGATTAGATCTTAGTGTGTTACTTCCTATGCAAGACAGTGCTCTATAAGAAGGCGGTCAGCAATGGACTGGGTCATATGCCCTTTCTCCAACTATTTGGCTTAATCTGGTCTGGCCTAGGAGGCTGAAGCTATGGAATTCCACCCATCAGCTTTGGAAGAGTGGTCTTGAAGGCAGCCATATGTGGAGCCCTGCATTCCACCCAACCTGAACCCAGAGCAGGCCTGGGCCTGGGCTCTGGATAACTGGAACCTGCAGAGGTGGCCCTGAAATAGAAAGGAAGCAGGGCCCTGGCTCAGAGTGGTTTTTGCTTTCTTTCTGTTTTGTTTTGTTTTGTTATTAGAAAAAAACCACGAAGCACATACAGCACTGGCGGGATTGAATGCTGTGAGAACTCACTCACACCCCCCAGTGCAATAATCGATGAAGGAGGAATCTAGCCTCCAGATCTAAAAATTTGCACTGGGACCCACCCCCAGCACTGGGGAGTAAATTTTAACATGAGATTTTTGGGAAACAAGCATTCAAACTAAATCATTGGCGAAGGGGTTAAGTATGCTAGTTCGGGTCTGTCTTCTTTTCTTATAAAGCCGCTAGTCCCACTCCATTGATCATGAATGCATCAATCGATAAATGAATACATCCATCAAAAGGACAGAGCCCTCATGACCCAATCATCTCTTAAAGACCCCATTTCTGAATACTGCCACTTTTGCGATTATGTTTCTTTTTTGTTTTAGTTTTGGTTGTCTTTGAGGTGGAGTTGCACTCTGTTGCCCAGGCTGGAGGTCAGTGGCATGCTCTCTGCCACCACAGCCTCGACCGGCTGGGGTTAGGTTATCCTTTCACCTCTTTCTTCCAAGAAGCTGGAATTAGAAGCGCACGCCACCACGCATAGCTACTTTGTTTGTTTGTTTGTGATTTATTTTAGAGATGAGTTTTGACAAGTTACCCCAGCTGGTCTCGAACCCGTGGACTCAGGCAATCAACTCGCCTCGGCAATTTAAGGTCCTGGGATTACAGAGAGTCAGGTGGCCTGGCCACCATTTTCTATAAGAATACCCAGTTTGTGAGAAACATTAGAACACTGAGCCATTAATGCATTTGCGCGAAATACGTGCATAGACTCTTTCCGCGGCCTCTATCCTTGGAGAGTAAATGCTGCATTCATTCTAAATAAACAAGATTGTTTATATATAGGACAATTCTGCTCATTGGTACATATGCCAGAGGAAACATCCTACAGGCTCATGGGAGCCATTTGTTTGTGGTATTGGTGACCTCCAAAAATCTGAGTGTCCACTGCAAGATGGAGGGGAAGTAAAGTAAGGCAGAGGCTGGTCAGAGACTAATAGCCCAGAGTTGGGAGCAGCAGAAGTAATGTGCATATAAAGATCTTAGAGACTTGCAGATCAGTAGAAAATACTAAATGCAATATGATATATAGCCAGATACTTTAAATGTGAATTGAAAATATATGCACGCAAACATTAAATTACAAAGTATAGGACTAATTTATTAAGGTTTCCCAGAGAGACAGAATGACTGGGATATATAGAGATAGACATTGATGGAGATACACATAAAAGTACAGGCAAGGGGGATTATTAGGGGACCTTATGAGGGGCTATGTCACCGTGGCAGCTGAGAAATCTCAGGAGAGGCTGTCTACCAGCTGGAGACCTGGGATGATGGTAGCATAGCTCAGTTCAGCTGTGAAAGCCTGAGAACCAGAGAAGCTGATGGTGTAACTCTCAATCCAAAGTCAAAGGCATAAGAACCTGAGGGCTGTGGTGTAAAGTCTTGAAGTCCTAAAGACAGAAAGTTTGGAGTTTTGATGTCCAAGGACAAGGGGGAAAAAAAAATAACCTATCTCAGCTCCAGAAGAGAGAAGTTGCCTTTTTTTGAAAATCCCACCCTCTGGTGATCGAATGATGACTGACCACTTTGAGAGCAGACCTTCCCCAATAAATCTGACTCACATGTTAGTCTCCTCTGAGAACGTCCTCACAGACACACCAAGAAATTACACTTTACCTGTTCTCTAGGTAACCGCTGTGTAATCCTCAATACAGCCAAGGTGATACCTCAATATAACCGTTACCACAATTGATACCAAAATACACCGTTAAAGTGTGACTATGAACATGAAAGAATGACAAACGGTGTCAAGGATGTGGGGAAAGGAGAACGCCGGCACACTGCTGTTGAAAATGTAGACAGATGCAGTCATTATGGAAAATGTTATGGAGATTCTTCAAAAAAGTAATAAATCTGTCTGCCATATGATTGAGAAATCCTACTACTGTGTGTACATTCATTAGACCTGATATCAAGATCTTGCAGAGGTATTTAAATTCCTATGTAAACTGTAACATTATTCCTAATAACAAGAAATGTAAAGAAAATCTAAGAATGTACACAGGATAAAAAAAATGTGGTATATATCCACAAATGGAATACCAGCATAAAATATTTTTTTTAATGAAGGTATCCCTGTCACTTAGAAAGACAAATGTCACATGATTTTTCTAAAACAATAAATCTATAAAAGCCAAACTCACACACACATACACAAAAGAGAAAGTGGCATGGCAATTACCATGGCCTGGGAGATGAGGATAACGTGGATCGTTTTCTCGTGATATAATCTTAGATTTATGAGAACTATGTTGTGAAAATCTAAGGTACAGTTCGGTGGCTGTAGTTAACAATCATACATTATATAATTGAAATCTGCTAAAAGAGTCATTTTACATATTTTCCCCATAAAAAGGGAAGGCTAGTATGTGACATGATGTGTTTATTCATAAGTTTGGTTTCTGTAACAATTTAATAATACATACCAATTCTTCAAGTTGCACTCTTTAGATATGCACACACATTCATACATTAAACTTGAAAATTCTCTTTACATTTAAGTACATACATACATACATAATGAAATAAATAGTAATACCAGGGAAACGATACACCTTTAAGATAAATAGCTAATGAGAGGGATTTCAGTAAACGTAGGGGACTAAACAAAGGGGTAAAACAACTAATTGTATGTACAGTAATACATGAAAACTTAAGTATCCTGGACAAAAAAGCTGTTGAGAATGTGCCATCAACTCAATCATTTTGCCCTGCAGATATGGAAATCATAGTAAGTTTGAGTGTCCCTTTGGTGAACATAATCCCGACAAAAGAGGAAAAAGTTCATTTTAAATAGGCACAGGACTCTAGTTGCCTCAGTCCAGTCTAATAACTCCTCCATTCATTTCCCCACCTTACGTGTTTACTTCAGGACCTAGGATTTCTGTCCATCTCCATCATGAACTAGCCTTATAGTTTTAGACTATGTTTCAAACTCACTGAGTCTCATCTTTAGAGTATGGCAATGTCTCTGAGATATGGGAAGAGAATTAGATATATTACTATGATGTGTCTATGTTTGCTGGAAATGGAAAGACTTTGGAGTATGAATGGAAACTACCGAAAACTGGGCGATTTCTCTCATCCCAACCTTCCACTGCCCGATTCCATAAAGATGTAAAGAATTCCAGGAGTTCCTTCCAGAATGATACAATCTTGTCCATAATCCTGTCAGCGTCTGAAGCAATTTGCATGGATAATGAGTGGGAATCCCCACCTCATTAGATCTTAGTGTGTTACTTCCTATGCAAGACAGAATGCTCTATAAGAAGGTGGTCAGCAATGGACTGGGTCATATGCCCTTTCTCCAGCTATTTGGCTTAGTCTGGTCTGGCCTAGGAGGCTGAAGCTATGGAATTCCACCCAACAGCTTTGGAAGAGTGGTCTTGGAGGCAGCCATGTCTGGAGCCCTGCATGCCACCCAACCTGAACCCAGAGCAGGCCTGGGCCTGGGCTCTAGATAACTTTGCTGGGCTTAGTTGCCACTCCTGCCAATGCTCTCAGTTGTGTAGGAAAGTGGGCTCCAGTGCGTTCAAGTTGCAGAGCTGGGCTTCCACCAGGCACGGAGCTGTTTCTGGAGTTGAGAGGGAGCAAAAACGCTGTTGAGACTCAGAAGTCCAGGATCCAGCAACAGAAATGATGACAGAGCGCGTCACCTCAACAAGAGGCAGGGGCTACCCTCAAAGAGGTCCGATGGGTTTGGCATCAGCCAGGAGAAGCCGCCACCTGAGCAGGTGGACAGGGAGGTGCCCAGGGATCCTCTCACAGCCCAGGCCAGCCCCGCAAGCTGCTGAAAACCAAGGCTTGCCATATGGAGGAATCCGCACAGAAGAGGAATGCCAGCCTTGGTGCGGGCCCACAGCACGACCATCTCCAACTGATGCCCTGGAAGGAGCCTGAGATACCCCAGTGGGGGAGCGCATATTGCCCCTGTGGCCTCTGGAACTGGGACTGTGACCTGCATGCCTAAGAACCTCTCTGCCATGAAGATCATTCTTTGGTTTGCTCTACTGAATTACCCTCAATGTTTCCTCGTTAGAAAAACTCTCTTCAATTAATAGGTTAAGAAACTCTTGTTTGAGATCTACCGAATGGCAATGGTTCTTCTGTTGAAATTGCACATGATGATTAAATTGTTTTCCTTTTTCTCCAGTTGTCATATCGATTGATTGATTTTAGTTGAGTAAATCAGGATTGGAAGCTGTAGAGGTGGCCCTGAAGCAGAAAGGAGGCAGGGCCCTGGCTCATAGGGCTTTTTGCTTTCTTTCTGTGTTGTTTTGTTATGTTTTGTTTTGAGATGCCTCTACCTGTTATCCAGGCTGCAGTGCATGGGCATGATCATAGCTGTCCATTGCCTTGGACTCCTAGGCTCGAGAGAACTTCCCATCCTGGACTCTCAAAGTGCTGCTATTACAGACATGAGCTGCCAGGCCCATTCCAAGGCACTTCAACAATTAGGTCTAGCTGAGTGTGGTGGTTCACACTTGTAATCTCAGCACTTTGGAAGACAGATGAGAAGATTGCTCGAGACCCTGATACCATAAAAAAGAAAAACAAATTAGTTTGGGCACGGTGACTCCCATCAGACAATCCTGCACCGTGAGGGGTGGATGTATCAGGATTGCTTCTGGGATCTAGAGAACTGACAGGGCAACACAGGTGAGACCTCTCTCAACAACAAAAACAAACACCTAGGTGGTTGTGTTGGCTCCCACCTGTAGTCTCAGCCACTAGGGCAGCTGAGATAAAAGCATCACTAGAATCCAGGAGCTGGAGTTGGTGGGTGAGCCCTCTAGTGAGCTGGGGTCACTCATGCCCTCTAGCAAGGCAACAGAGGGATTCCTTGTCTCCTAAATAAATGAATAGATACATAAATATTGTCCAGGACTTGTGGCCAGAGACTGTAGTCTTAGCTACTGGGGATGTGAAGTTGAGAGAATCATTGAGACCAGGTGGTGGAGGCTGCAGTGAGATATGACGGTGCCACTGTACTTCAGCCTGCTTTACAGAGCCAAACGGTCTCTAAAAATAAACCACGGAGCACACACAGCTCTGGCAGGATCGAATACACTGAGAACTCACTCACACACCCCAGAGCAATAATCGATGAAGGAGGAATCTCGCCTCCAGATCTAATCATTCCCACTGGGCCCCACCCCCAGCACTGGGGAGTAAATTTTAACATGAGATTTTGATAAACAAGCATTCAAACTAAATCATTGGCGAAGGGCTTAAGTAAGCTAGTTTGGGTCTGTCTTCCTTTTCTTATAAAGTCGCTAGTCCCACTCCCTTGACCGTGAATCCATCAATCTATGAATGAATTCATCCATCAAAAGGAAAGAGCCCTCATTACCCAATCATCTCTTAAAGACCCCCCTTCTGAATACTGCCAGCTTTGGGATTATGTTTCTTTTTTGTTTTGGTTTTGGTTGTCTTTAAGGTGGAGTTGCACTCTTTCACACCGGATGGAGGTCAGTGGCATGCTCTCTGCCACCACAGCCTCGACCTGCTGGGGTTTAGGTGATCCTCCCGCCTCATTCTTCCAAGCAGCTGGAATTAGATCCACATGCCACTCCCAGCTATTTTTTTAAAAAAAATTTTTGTATAGATGTGGTTTCGTCAAGTTGCCCTGACTGGTCTTGTATGCATATACTCAAGTAATCCTGTCACATCAGTCTTTCAAAGTGCTGGAATTGTAGGCATGAGCCACCGTGGCAGGCGGAATTATGTTTCAATATGAGTTTTGCAAGGAACAAACATTCACAAAACAGTATCCCATTGTATAGGTAAATCTTACTCTTTTAGTTCAATTAATGATTATTTCAAATTGAAACCTTTATACATCTCTAGGGAAAAGGGGTCTGTGAATGCATTCCTGGCTTGGCATAACAGCCAGAGTAGTCTCTCCAAGTGTCCCTTCATGACAATATGGAATCAATATGGAAGCAATATGAAAGTGTGGAAGCCCAGGCTTCCAGATCACAGGGGAGAAAGTTTTTCTATCCAGGCTCTCAGCAGGAGTCACAGAATAGCTGTGATTCAGAAGTCACCAGCTTCTGTGTTTTTATATTCTTCTAGCCTCTTGGGCAGTCTTAACCAGATAATAAGAATTCGCATGTGGACGTTAGTTCTAAGAACAAATTTTATCAGAAGATGAAATTAGTGTGATTAACATAAAACCCTAGCATCTTGGAGGAAATTATCAAGAGTCAAAATCAATCAGAGACAGAGTAGTTTTAGATATAAGATGAAAAAAAAGCACATTTCTGAACTTGTCAAGAGAAAGCTGTTTTGGAGAATGCTGGTTAATAGAAGGTTTATTATTGCCCCCCTCTTATTGGTAATGCTGGAGCATAGGTGAGAATCTTGTTCTGCCTGCAGAGAAAAGCTTGGGAGAGAAGGTTGTTCTAAAAGACAATTTGAGATGTTAGTGAGGAGCAGGGCATTGGTAGTCACTCAAATTTTTCTCTTTTCTCTTGTTTTCTGTGTATTTTTTATTGTGATAGTATATGCACACAAAATTTACAATTTTAAACCTTTTAAGCATGCAGTTCATAATGTTGTGCCACCATTATTGCCACCAATCTCCACAACTCTTCATCTTTTAAAAGTGAAACTCCAGACTGAGCACAATGGCTCATGCCTGTAATCCCAGAACATTGGGAGGCCAAGGCAGTAGGATTTCTTGAGTCCAGGAGTTTGAAACCAGTCTAGACAATATAGTGACACCTAACTGTATCCCCCCCCAAAAAAAAAGAAAGAAAGAAAATTTAACCACTTAAGGCTTTTGAGTGGATCCAAATGGGACATGCTTCTAGCGTGTGTAAAGTATTTGCCTGAGTTACAGATACTTTTGTGAGAAGATCTTTTTAAATCTCAACATGTGTGTATATATATAAGCCCATTTTATATATTACCGCACCTGCCCTCCTCTATTTTTTCATCACCCAATATTTAGCATGATCATGGGTGCAAAAATTATTCCAATATATTAGCATTTGAATCTAGCAACAAATTTTAAAAAATACATTATGATCTAGTGGAGTGTCATGACCTCATTTGATTTAACATTTGAAAATTAGTCAATATGATCTACCACATTAACTGAACAAAGAAGAAAAATCATATGATAATCTCAACACATGCAGGAAAACTTTAAAAAATACACCATCTCTTCATTATTAATATAAACCACTTAGTTAATTGGAACATATAAACTCTTTTAATTTGATAAAATATATCTGTAAGAGATCCACAACTAACATTTCTTCTAATGGTGAAATATTGAAAACCTTCTCCACCCTTGTATTGGAACAGGAAAACAATGTTAACTAGTATAACTGCTTTTCAAATTTTAATGATGGTCATATCCAGTATATTAAGGGGGGGAAGATGTAAAGGAGATAAAGATTATTAAGAAATAAAAGGCTTTTTTTGGTTTGTTTTTTGCCAAGTAGTCAATTGTGTGTACTTGAGATATCCAAAAGGATTTTCCATCGAATTAAAAAAGTATTTGGGAAGTCATCAGATAAATAGCCAATATGTAATTTGGGTTTTCCCAGATACAAACCTGGAGATAATAATTGAATAACATTTCTTGGGTGGTACACATAACACCAGAAGAGTAGTAGGGCAATGATACAGGAAACAGAAACCACCTGTAAAGTGTGCTTATCAAGTCACTTTCTGTCTGGTTGACTGTATTCAACTCAAAAGCAATTCTCAATCAATTTAAAAGGATTAAAATCCTATCATACAAAGCTTAATCTTTTTTTTTTTTGAGTTGGAGTCTCTCTCTGTCACCCAGACTGGAGTGCAGTGGCCGCTCCCGGCCACTGCAGCTTCAACCTACTGGGCTCCGGTGATCCTTCTGCCTCAACCTCCCAAGTAGCCAGAATAACAGGCATGCACTACCACGCCCGGCTGATTTTTTTATTTATTGTAGAGATAAGGTCTTGCTGCCCAGGCAGGTCTCGAACCCTTGGGCTCAGGCAATCCACTCACCTCAGCCTCCCAAAGGTGTGGGATTACAGGCTGAGCTACTGAGCCCAGCTCAAAGCTTAATCTTGTTGGGAAGCTTTGGAAAGTGAGGTAAAGACAAAAAACTCTATGACATGTTAGCCTAATAACAAGAGAGACTCTTTAAAAGAAAATGATAGCCAGGTTCGGTGGCTCAGCCTGTAATCCCGTGCCTTTGGGAGGCTGAGGTGAGTGGATTGCCTGAGCCCGCGGGTTTGAGACCCGCCTGGGCAGCAAGACCTCATCTCTACAATAAATCAAAAAAATCAGCCAGGCGTGGTAGCACATGCCTCTAATTCCGGCTACTTGGAAGGCTAAGGTGGAAAGATCGCCGGAGCCCAGCAGGTCGAGGCTGCGGTGGCCGGAGCGGCCACTGCACTCCAGTCTGGGCAACAGAGTGAGACACCAACTCAAAAAAAAAAAAAAAAAAGAAAAGAAAATGATATTTATTAATGAATAAGGCAGTGTAATAGAAATATGTGTGATATAATAAATTATGTGTGTGTTCAGGAATGTAAAGAAAGACAATGGTTTTTCTTTTCTCTTTTTATTTTTTTTAATTGGAGTCTCATTCTGTCAACCAAGCTGGAGTGCATGCTGACAGTCACTGCAGCCTCGGCCTGCAGGGCTCAGGTGTTCCTTCCATCTCAGCCTTCCAAGGACCCCTTCCAAGTAGCTGGAACCACAGGCGTGTGCCACCACACCAAGCTAATTTTTTTTTAAAAAACCTATTTATGGTAGAGAGGAGGTCTCACTAAATTGCTCAGACTGGTCTCCAACGCATGGATTCAGACAATTCTCTCACCTTGGCCTCCCAAAGTTCTGAGATTGTAAGAATGATCCACTGCACCTGGAAAGACAAATAAGAAAAATAAATAAAATCATATAATTGTTTTGAAATGATTATCCTTGACTACAAAGATCAACAAAAAGGATAACATGAATCTGAGGTTAGAAGGCAGTTGCTGAGCAGTGACCTTTGAAGATCCTGGTCTTATAGACACACCCAGAGCTGGGGCTGCAGACATGCCCTGGCACCTGTCGGGGTCCCTGGACTGCTCCACCCTGCCACTGATTGAGTTAGCAAGACACAGTCAATCAGTAGGGCCCAGCTCGGTTTGAGCACTAGCCACCGGGGTGGACTGTCTTCATTTTAGTCTCAACATGACACAAACCAAGAAGTCTTGCTGTGGCCTTTGTTTTTTCTCTTTTTTTGAGATGGAGTCTCACTCTGTCACCAAGACTGGAGTG
>NW_007261599.1:0-1053 GCF_000164805.1 Carlito syrichta | reverse complement strand
CAAAACTGCCCTTTCCTAAAGAGAGAAGTCAGCCAGGAGTGTGTAGTGGTGGAAAAGGACCCTCTGCTGAAGGTCTCTCATTGGTTCATAAAGAGCTATTATATTTGGTATTGGTGACTAAGTAACAATATGAGTGTGCACTGTGGGTCAGCAAAGAGGTAAAAAGTGGCAGAGACTCACATAGGTTAATATGCCAGTGTTGGGAACAGCAGATAAACTGTGCATATAAGTTAGAAAATATACATATTGGAAACTTTCTTTTTTTAATTTTTAAAAATTATTTATTTATTTTTTATTATGAAGTTGTGGGGTACAGTTAAGGGTTAGGTATACAATTGCGTTTCATTCAGGCACCCTGTTGATATGGGGTGTTTCCCCATTCCCAGACAGATATTTGCTACTGCTAATCCCATCTCCCTCCCCGCACCATAGTTTCCCAGTACTGTCAGTCATTTTCGTATAGTATTGCATTGGATGTTTAAGGTCCATTACATGAGTGAGAACATGTGATACTCGGATCTTTGTTTCTGTGAGAGATCACTCGGTATTATAGACTCTAGTTCCATCCAGGTTGCTGTGAAATTCATGATTTTGTTCTTTTTTATGGCTGTGTAGTATTCCATCGTGTATATGTACCACATTTTTTAAATCCAGTCCTCTTTTGACGGGCAGCATGGCTGTTTCCAGGTTCTTGCTATTGTCAACAATGCTGCAATAAACATGCGTGTGCAGGTATCTTTTTTATTGAGTGATTTGTGTTCTTCAGGATATATTCCCAGTAGGGCGATTACAGGGTCATATGGGAGGTTGGTATTTAGAGCTTTTAGGAATTGCCACACTGCTTTCCACAGAGGTTGCACTAGTTTACACTCCCACCAACAGTGTAGAAGTGTTCCCTTTTCACCACACCCTCTCCGCAGCTGTTATTTTTTGACTTGTTGATAATTGCCATTCTGACTAGAATTAGGTGGTATCTCAATGTGGTTTTGATTTGCATCTCCCTGATGATTAGTGAGGTTGAACATTTCTTCATGTGTTTGTTGGCTGCTTGGA
>NW_007261598.1:0-8832 GCF_000164805.1 Carlito syrichta | reverse complement strand
CTCCTAATCCAGAAACTATTGCTGGAATTTTAGATAGATATTCATACGGGGCATTAGGAGATCCCACATATTTAGGACGTATTCTTAAAGGGGATCCAGGAATATTGATTCCAGGGCCCTTCTGACCTTTTGTGCATGTGAGTATTGGTATAAAAGAGATTGTACTTCCTCGTCGCCAGGTAACTTCCAGGAGCCTTACTGAGAACAAAAAGAATCTGGGTTATGGGGGTCACCAATCCAAGGATTATACATCGCCACATTATAAGGGCTAATCTGGAATCTGGGATTCTCTTTCCAGAAATTCTTTAGGGTTTCAGGCCTCTACGATATGACAATTTTGTCATTTTAGATTCTCAGCAACCTTCTGGTCTTCTTGATAGTTGTAACCAAGAATGTGGACCTACAAAGGGGAGATTCCAGGACCTAAAGAATCTTATCGCCATATTTGTATGTAACTATCGCCTTAAGATGTACCTTGTAATCCTAAATCATCTGTTTGTCATTCTATTCCGATAGTGGACTGGTGTTTTGAGGTTGCCAAATATTTATTAAGTACTTCTAAGGGTAACCAGGATTCATGGATTCCACGACCATAGGTAATTTCTGGGTGTCTGCCTATGTTTACAAAGAGTTTTTGGATCCACAAAAAGAGGGAACATCAGGGCATCTTGCTGAGAACGAAAAGGAAATCTGGTTCTAGGAGTTCTCATTCGCCAGAATCTACAGGGTTTCTTGATAAAGTTTGAACAGCAATCTGGGCTTCTAGATCCCTATATTTTTCAGAGCTACTAGCTCCGTAGATACCCTTAATCTGTCATTACAGATCCCCAGGAACATTCTGGTACTCTTGATAGTTGTAATCGAGGTTCTGGTCCTACAAATTCTTTTGTGTCCTAGGAACATGTACCCCATAATCAGGAACCCCAGGAATCAAATGGCATATTTGTACAAAATCCCTCGATTCAGGCTACCTCAAACTACAGAAATTTCTTGTGATTCGGCTGGTGGGAATTGGGACATTGGGTTTAGAAGATTCCACATTTAGAGGAAGTCTTGTTAAGGGAAACCAGGAATCTTTGATTTTAGTTTCCCAAGAAGCTTATGGGAGTCTTTCTCTTGGTATCCAAACAACTGGAATTGTAGGTCACCAGGGAATGTCTCGGCGACTTCCTGAGAATGAAGAAGGAATCTGGAAAATGGGAGTCCTCATATACAGGAAACTACACGGCCTCTTGCTAAGAAAGAATAAGGAATCTAAGCTGCACGAGTCCTCAGCTCAAAAATCCACAAGGCGTCTTACTAAGAGGTAACCATGAATCAGGGATTTTAAGTAGGAAACTGGGTAATGGGAGTCCTCATATACAGGAAACTGGACTGCCTATTGCTACGAAAAAATAAGGAATCTGGGTTACACAGATCCTCGATCTCATAAAAACTTCAGGGCGTCTTGCTAAGGGCTAAACACGAATCAGGGTTTTTGAAGCATGAATCTTCAGAAATGGGGTCCTCATATACAGCGAATTACACGGCTTTTTGCTAAGAAATAAGAATTAATCTGGGTTACACGTGTTCTCTTTCCCTAAAAAAACTAGGGCGTCTTTATAAGGGCTAAACAAGAATAAGGGATTCGGAGCAGAAATGTGGGTAATAGTCCTCATAACAGGATACCTCGAGGCCTCTTGCTAATGAAAAATAATGAATCAGTTTGACATGGTTCCTCAATAAAAAATCTACATGTATATGAGGACTCCCTTTTCCCCAGATCCCTCTTTTTAAACCCTGACATCCATTCCCCAGATTCGTGCTCAAATCCCTGATACTTTTTTCTTCCTTAGTAAGACTCCCTGTAGGTTTTGGGGATTTGAGGACTCGTGTAACCAGATTCCTTATCCTTTCGTAGCAAGAGGCCATGTAGTTTCCAGTATATGAGGACACCCATTATGCAGATTCCTGCTTAATTCTCAGTAATACGCAAAATATTTCCTGATGAACATAGAATTCCAGTTGTTTGGCTATTAATAGAAAGACTCCCTTATAGTACCCAGGAACAGTTATCCAAGTCTCCAAGTTACTCTTAAGAAGACATCGTAAAAATGTGGATTATTCTAAACCCAATATCCCAATTCTCACCAGTCTGACCACGTAAATGTCTGTAGTTTAGGTAACCTGAAGCAAGGAATTTTGACGCGAAATGCCAATTGATTCCTGGCGTACTGTATTATGGCCGAAAATGTTCGTAAGAAGCCAACGGAATTATAGGTTCAGATATTCGATTACAACTATCAAGAGGACCGGAATCTTCTTGGTTTTGTAATTAAAGATTTTAGGTATCCACTCAGCAAGTAGCCCTGAAAAATGTAGGGACCTACAAGCACAGATTCCTCATTAAACCTTATCAAGAGGCCATATAGATTTTGACGATTGAGGACACCTGAACCTGCATTCTCTTCTCGTTCTCAGCAAGATGCCCTGATTTTCCCTGGTGATCTGGATTCCAAAATTCTGTATGCAAATAGACAGATGCCCAGCTGTTTCCCAGGGACGTGGAAATCGTGATTCCTGGTTACATTTAAAAATGTGTACTATGTACTTAGCAACCTCAATACCCCCAGTCACTATCAAACAGATGCACAAACGAAAGTTTGGATTACAGGGTGCATCTTTAGACAAGACTTACACACAAATATGGTGAGATGATACTTTCAGTCCTGGAATCTGGCTTTAGCTGTCCAGAGGAACCCAACTGAATACCCGGACTGGTGCTTGGTTACAACTATCAAGAGTACAAGAATTTTGCTGGGAACGACACTAGTCTTTTCCAAGTGGCAAGAGCTCTGAAGTATTTGGAGAACTAGAAGCCCAGATTCCAGGTAAGTCCTTATAACAGAGCCCTGTAGAATTCATGGATTGAGGGCTTCCATAACCCACATTCCTTTTTCTATTATCATGAAGACGGCCGGACATTTTCTGGTGACGTGGAAGTACAAATTCTTATATATCAATACGCATATGCCCCAAAGTTTCCAAGGGACCTGGAATTCAAGATTGTTTGAACCCCCTTAACTATACGTCCTAAATATGTGGGAACCCCTAATCCCATATTCTGAATACCAAAACGATTGTCCAGCAGTATTTTCTGGACTACGAGGCAAACCTGAAGACAGTAATCACATTAAGAATTGGCAAGATGATTCCTTGGATTGTGGAATCTGGCCTTAAAGGACCCTGTGAAAAAAACGCAACAGTAGGCCAGATTCTCAGTTACAACTACCAAGAGACACAGCACGTTCCTGCAGATTGGTAATGCCTGATTTGTGGTATGCATATTGTACTTTGCTCTGAAAATATGGGGACCAGGACTCTCAGATGCCAGATTAGCATTTAGGAAAAGTCCCTGTCGATTCCTAAGTATGAGCACTGTATTAAGCCAGGGATAATTTAGAAATTGCCCAGATGTTTGCAAGTTACATGGAAACCGAGTTTCCTGGTTCCTCTTTAGTAACACGTGTAGAAACTTTCAAGGGACACAGTGACCCAGATTCCTATTTCCTTCTATGCAAAACGACGAGATGTTTCCTGTTGAACCTGGAAGTCCAGACACTTGTATACCCATAGAAAGATGACAGGAATATGCCTGGGACGTGGAATCTAAGATTCCTTGTACCCTCCCAAAAATACCTCCTAAAAAATGTGAACTCCTAAACCCAAAGTCCTAATTCCAAACAGCGGAGCAACTGAAGTTTCTGGAGTATGAGGTAACACTGAAATAAGGGCTTACATACAAAAAATCCGAGAGGATTACGTGAGTCCTGCCTTCTGGCATCAGAGGTTCCGAGTATCTAAATGGACTTGTAGTGCCAGATTCTCGTTCACACCTATCAAGAGTACCAGAGTGTTGTTGAAGTCCAGGAATGATTGATTCGCAATATCCACATAACAAATAGCTCTAAAACATAAGGGGTGCTCGAAGCCCTGATCTTGTTTAGCTGTTAGCAAGACGCCCTCTAGATTTTCGGTATTGAGGATTGAAGTAACCCAGATACCTTATTCATTTTTAGCAAGAGGCATGCAGTACCCTGAATATGAGGATTGCCATTACCCAGATTCCTACTACTTTCTCAGCAAGACACGAAGACATTTCCTGGTGATGTAGAATTCAAGTTGTTTGGATATCAATAGAAAGACTCCCAAAAGTTGCCTGGGGAATTACAATCCAAGATTCCTGGTTCCCTTGTACAAGACACCCTAACAAAGAGGGGAACTAGAAGCCCAGATTCCTGAATAAACCTTACCAAGAGGACCTGTAGACTTCAGTGAATGAGAACTCCAAGAATCCGGATTCCATTTTCGTTCTCAGCAATATGCCCTGATTTTCCCTGTCGATGTAGATTCCAAAACTCTGCATACAAAAAGACAGATGCCCAGAAGTTTCCTAGGGACGGGAAATCCATGATTCCTGGTTACCTTTAAAAATACTTACTAAACTTTTGGCAACTGCAAAACCCTCGCCCTTCTCAAAATAAAAGGACAAACGGACGTATGAGAATTACAAGGTTCATCTGAAAACCAGAGTTACATCGAAATATGGCAAATGATCCCTTTTGTCCTGGAATCTGGCCTTAGTTGTCCCGAGGAAAATAACGGAATTGTAGTGCCAGATACCCGTTTACAACTACCAAGAGGACCATTATATGCTGGAGTCCTGAATTGACTGATTCATAATATCCACATGCTAAATAGCTCCAAAATATGAAGGGAGCTCGAAGCCCTGATTGTTGTTTGTCCCGGAACAAGATGCCCTGATAATCTTTTCGGATTGAGGACTCATTCAATACAGATTTCTTATTCTTCCTTCCCTAGAGGCCGTGTAGTGTCCTGTATATGAGGACACCCATTCCCCAGATGCCTGTTTCAAAACACTGATTGTTGCCCTGCCCTTAGCAAGACGACATGTAGATTTTGTGATTGATTAACCGTGTAAAACAGATTCCTTATTTTTCCATAGCAAGAGGCCGCGGAGTTTCCTGTAATGAGGACTATAACCAACAATCTTGCTTCAAGTCCCTTCATCTTGTTTAGCCCTTAGCAAGGCCACCTGTAGTTTTTTGGGATTGAGAACACGTGTAACCCAGATTCCTTATTCTTTCTTAGCAAAACGCCGTGTAATTGCCTGTATATGAGGACTCCATTTCCCCAGATTCATGCATCAAAACCCTGATTCGTGTTTAGCCCTTAGCAAGACGCCCTGAATTTTTTTTGGGATTGAGGACATGTGTAACCTTATTCCTTATTCTTCCTTAGCAAAAGGCAGTGCAGTTTCCTGTATATGAGTACTCCCATTACCCAGATTCCTACTTCAAAAACCAGATTTTTGGTTACCTCTTAGTAAGACGCCCTGTGGATTTTTGGGATTGAGGACTAGTGCAACCAAAATTCCTTATTCTTCCTTAGCAAGAGGCCATGTAGTTTCCTGTATATGAGGACTTCCATTACCCAGATTCCTGTTTCACTCTCAGCAAGGTGCTGAGACATTTTCTGGTGACCTATAATTCCAGTTGTTTGGATATCAAGAGAAACACGCCCATAAGGTACGTGGGGAGCTGGAATCCAAGATTCCTGGTTCCCCTTAACAAGAAAACCTCAAATGTCAATCCTCTACACCCAATGTCACAATTCCCACCAGCCCGACCACAAGAAATTTCTGTAGTTTGAGGTAACCTGAAACGAAGGATTTTGTACAAATATGCCATTTGATTCCAGGGGAAGCTGATTATGGTCATAGACGTTCCTAGGACACAAAAAGATTTATAGGGCCAGGTCCTAGATTACAACTATCAAGGGGACCAGAAAGTACCTGGGGATCTCTAATGACAGATTTAAGGTATCCACGGAGCAAGTAGCTCTGAAAAATATAGGGACTTAGAAGCCCAGATTGCTGATTAAACCTTATGAAGAGGCACTGTAGATTCTGGCGAATAGGACACTTAGAACCAGATTTCCTTTTCGTTCTCAGCAAGATGCCCTGATTTTCCCTCATGATGTGGATTCCAAATTGTGTATACAAATGGCAGATGCCCAGGACTTTCCTAAGGACGTGGAATCCATGAATCCTGATTACCCTTGAAAGTACCTAATAAATATTTGGCAACCTGAAAACACCAGGCCCCTATCCGAATTGAAGGACAAACGGAAATTTTAGGATTACAAGGTACATCTTAAGACGAAACTTACCTAAAAATATGGCGATAAGATTTTTAGGGTCCTGGAATCTGCCCTTTGTTGTCCCAAGGAACCCAACGGACTTGTAGGTCCACATCTCAGTTACAACTATCAAGAAGAGCAGAAGGTTGCTGAGGATATATAATGACAAAATTGTCATATCCAAAAGGACTGTATCACTAAATAATGTTGGGAATTAGAAGCCAAGTTTCCAGATTAGCCCTTATAATGTGGCCATGCAGACTTCTTGGATTGGCGACCCATGTAACCCAGAATCTCTTTGTTCTCAGTAAGACTCCCGGATGTTACCTGGCGACGTGTAAGTACAATCTCTTATATACCAATACTCATACAATCAAAAGGTCAGAAGGGCCCTGGATTTCAAGGTTGGAGGATCCCCTTTAAGAATACATCCTAAATATGTGGGAACTCCTAATCCCAAGTATGAATATCAATCTAAAATTCTAGCAATAGTTTCTGGATTAGGAGGTAAACCTGAAGTCAGAAATTACACTAAAAATGGCGAGATGATTCCTTGGTTTCTGGAATGTGGCCTTACAACCTCCTGCAAAAAAAACCAAGCAGATGGCCAGAGTCTCTGTTACAACTAAGAAGAGGAGCAGCAGGTTCCTGGGAATCGATAATGACAGATTTGTGGTACGGATATAGGAATTAGTTCTGAAAAGTGTGGAGAGTGGGACTCTAAATTCCCGATTAGCATTTAGAAAATTCCTGTAGGCTTCTAGGTATGAGAACTACTTGAAGCCAGGAAAAAATTAACAACTGTCCAGAAGTTTGGTGGTCACATGCAAACTGATTTTCCTTGTTCCACATTGGTAACATAAGTAGAAGCATTCTGGGGACTTAATGTCCGAGATTCCTGTTTCATTCCCAGAAAAATGACCAGATGTTTCCCAGTTCCCTGGAAATCCAGACCTGTGGCTCCCAATAGAAAGACACCAGAATTTTCCTATGGACTTGGAAACCAAGACCCTGCAGCTCTCCCAAAAATACCTTCTAAACATGGTGCAACATCTAAACCCAAGATCCTAATTCCGAATAGCTGAACTACCAGATGTTTCTGGAGTACGAGGTAACCCTGAACTCAGGACTTACATTCAAAAAACCCGAGATGATTACTTGTGTCCTGGAATTTGATGTTATAGGATAGAGAATCTTAATGGACGTCTGGTGCCATATTTTCGTTTAAACTATCAAGAGGAGCAGAATGTTGCTGGATTTCTGGAGTGACTGTTTCATAATAACCACATAGGAAACAGCTCTGAAAAATATGGGGTCGTCGAAGCCCGTAGTCTTTTAGGCCTTAGCAAGATGCCCTGTACATTTTTGGAATTTAGGACACATGTAAACCAGATTCATTATTCTTCCTTAACAAGGGCCAGTGCAGTTTCCTGTATGTGAGGAGTTCCATTCCCCAGATTCCTGCTTTGAAAACCGGATTCTTGTTTGGCGCTTAGTAAGACACCCAGTAGATTTTTGGCATTGAGGACTTGTGAAAACCAGATTCCTTATTCTTTCTTGGCAAGAGGCTGTGCAGTTTCCTGTATATGAAGACTCCCATTACCCAGATTCCTGCGTCGAAACACTGATTCTTGTTTAGTCCTTAGAAGAACGCCCTGTAGGTTTTTAGGATTGAGGACATGTGTAACCCAGCTTCCATATTCGTCCTTAGCATGAAGTCGTGAATTTTCCTGTATATGAGGACACCCATTCCCCAGATTCATGCTCAAATCCCTGATACTTTTTTCTCCCTTAATAAGACTCACTCTAGGTTTTTGTGATTTGAGGACTTGTGTAACCAGATTCCTCATTCTTCCGTAGCAAGAGGCCATGTAGTTTCCATTATATGAGGACTCCCATTACGCTGATTCCTGCTTCATTCTCAGCAATACGCGAAATATTTCCTGATGAACATAGAATTCCAGTTGTTTGGCTATCAATAGAAAGACTCCCATATAGTACCTAGGAAAAGTCATCCAAGTTACCTGGTTCCCCTTAACAAGACATCATAAAAATGTGTAATATTCTAAACCCAATATCACAATTCCCCCCAGCCTGACCACATAAATTTCTGTAGTTTGAGGTAACCTGAAGCAAGGGATTTTGTCGTGAAATGCCAATTGATTCCTGGGGTCCTGGATTATGGCCGAAAATGTTCATAAGAAGCAAAGTAAATTGTAGGTTCAGATCCTCGATTACAACTATCGAGAGGACCGAATCTTCTTGGATTTGTAATTAAATATTTTAGGTATCCACTCAGCAAGTAGCCCTGAAAAATATAGGGACCTAGAAGCACAGATTCCTCATTAAACCTTATCAAGAGGCCATATAGATTTTGACTATGGAGGACCTCTGAACCTGCCTTCTCTTCTCGTTCTCAACAAGATGTCAAGATTTTCCCTGGCGATCTGGATTCTAAAATTCTGTATGCAAATAGATACATGACCAGCTGTTTCCGGGGTTCATGGTATCCGTATTCCATTTTACATTTAAAAATGTGTACTACATGCTTAGCAACCTTAATGCCCCCAGCCCCTATCAAATAGATGCTCATACGGAAGTTTAGGATTACAGGGTACATCTTTAGAAAAG
>NW_007261597.1:16431-19941 GCF_000164805.1 Carlito syrichta | reverse complement strand
CCTGTGAACACACCATACACAGTTGAGAATCTGTACGATCTGATGTTTTTGGAGACAGGGTCTGGCTCTGTGGCCCAGGCTGAGGATCAGGGACATGACCCATGTTCACTGCCAGCCTGGATTTTGCGAACTCCGACCATGCTCCCACCTCAGCCTCTGGAATGGCTGGGACAATGGGCACCATGACCCCAGAGCCCCTGTTTGGATGGGTGCTGAGACGGGGTTTCTCTGAATTGCTCTGGGCTCTTGTGCTCCAACCATCTTCTCGCCTCTGCCTCCCAGAGTGCTGGGATTCCAGGCAGGTGATGCCCCACCAGGCCTTCTGGTTCATTTTTGATGAAGGATCATGGCCAGGTTCGTGGACTCAGCTTCATCATCCCAGCACTTTGGGAGGCCGAGGTCAGTGGTTGATCCCAGCCCATGGGCCAAGACCCGCCTGGGCAACTCAGCGAGACCTCGTCTCTAACCTCCATCCCTAATGAGACTTGCGTAGTGTTGCACGCCTGTCGTTACAGCTCCTCACAAAGCTGGACAGGGTATTCTCACCAGACACCAGCTGCCATCAGCGAGCCACTGCCCTCCAGCCTGGGTGAAGGAGTGAGAATCCGTTTCAAAGAAAAAATGAAAGGAAAGACAAGAAGAGCATTCATTTGTGTATCGAGTTGGGATCATCAAAAATAGACAGAGATCATTGGGGAAGGAGGCCGCAGGCTTGGGCATAGAGTTCCCAAAATATGGTGAATTGGCAGACCACCATGCTATGACTTTGGGAGGCTCAGGTGGGTGACTACTGGAGCCTGGGAGTTCGAGACCAGCCTTGGTCAGGTAGCGAAACCAGGTCACTCCCCAGAACACAAACACTCTAGTCATCGAGGTGGAGCCCACGGTCCCAGCTACATGGGATGCAGTGGCCTCCATCCTGGGGTGTGTCTTTGCATCACCCCCACCAGCAGCACATACAAGTCCAGGCCAGGCACCATGGCTCACAGCCATCAGACTGGTGCCCTGGGAGACTGAGGTGGGAGGCTGACTGAGTCCTGGGGTGGGAGACCAGCCCAGGCGACGTGGTCAGAACTAGTCTTGGCGTGAGGTCCCCAAAATCTAGGCAAGTGTGGTGGACCCTGAGACCCGGTTGCTTGGGGGCCAAGGCTGGAGGACCACCTGAGCCCCTCAGGTAGAGGTCCCAGGAGTCACGATTGTGCCACTGCACCACAACCCCACTGATGGAGACTCCAGTGACAAAAATGTTGCCTCCCATGTGCATCACAAAGGGCGTCCATGGCTCCCCAGGGAAACATCTGCATGGTCGGTGGACGGTGATGTGATCAGAAAAATAAGGGACCCTATCCCTGCCCGAAGGTGGCAGACCGGTCGACCGGAAACTGTCCTGGCCACGGCCTTTCTGGACTGCCATGATTGCTCTGTGCCTGACAGATGCCCTAGCTTGGGGCAGTCTGTTCTGTGAGCTCAACGCATCTTTGCATGGGTCACGAGTGTTGAGGGTGGAGGCAGGCCTTCTAGGGCCCATGGCCAAAGGCACAGGATGGATGTGCCTAGTGGCCACCTTTGAACTCTCCTATGAACGAAAGGCCAGAAAGTGAATTTTCCTCTCCCATCCCTGAGGATGACTCCTCGGGCTGGGTGTCAAAGGTGGTGATGGCAGTGGTGGTGATTATTATTATTTGGAATCAGAATCCCACTCTGTTGCCTAGGCTGTAGCACAGGGACACGCTCACAGTCACCACAAACTCCACCTGTCGGGCTCATGCAATCCTCCCACCTTGGTCCCCCTGAGTGGCTGGAACCACAAACCTGTGCCACCATGCCCGGCTAATTCTTTGATTTATTTCTGATGCTGAGTTGATGTCTCACCCAGTGTCCCAGACTGGTCTCGAGCACGCAGTCTCAGGTCATCCAATTGGTTTGGCCTATGAGGGGCTGGGATGCCAGGGTGAGTCCCTGAGCCCAGCCTGTGGTTGTGGTGGTGGTGGTTGGTATTAGTATTCTGAGTTGGGGTCCTCCTCTGTCACCCAGGCCAGAGTACAGGGCCTGCTCTCTGCCACTGCGGCCTGAACTGACTTAGCTCTGGTGATCCTCCCTCTGCAGCCTCACTAATGGCCAGAACGAGAGACATATGCCACCAAACGGCTCATTTTGTTGGTTTCCTGTAGAGACGATGTCTCACCAAGGTGCCCGGGTTGGTCCCGAACACATGGGTCTCAGGACATCCTCTCACTTCGACCTCCCAAAGCACTGGGGTGACTGGTGATGATCCCCCATGACTGGCCTACACACTCCACACAGGGTGCCATAGTGGGGACCACTCTATTCACATGACCCAGGAACCTGGAAAGGGCAGCTTGAGTGCCTGCCGAGCCCACCCCAGAGGAGTGCCTGGCATAGGAGCGTGTCTCTGGTGGGGTGCCCACCCCTCCACCTGCCTCATTCCCCAAGGTGGAGCCTCTCTTTCCTTGCATGGGCCGCCTCAGGGAAAGGGAGGACCTGACTCTCAAACTATCGGTGGGGCGGCCAGGCGACTCACACCTGTCTCGTTGGCACCCAGTGATGCCAACACAGGAAGATGGCTGGAGCCTGGCAGCAGAGAACAGGCTGGACACCGCAGAAAGCTCCCACCTTGACCCCTAGCAAAACCCAGAAAAAATATGGTGAGGACAGGCTTTGGTGGGAGGATTGCCTCAGGCCCAGTGTTCAAGAAAAGTCAGGTAAACCAGGATGTCGACCAAAAGGAAAGCCTGTGATCCGAGCAGTTTCTGAGGTTGAGGCCAATAGGAAGGACCGAGTTGGGCGGTTTGAGAGTAGCCAGGGTTACCTAGTGAGGAAATAAAAGTGAGAGAGAGAGAGGAAAAGAAAGAAAGAAGGAACAAAAGAAAGAAATTCATTCTCCTGCAATGCTTCTGCCCTGAGTTCTTACCCCCTGCACCCCCCACATGTGAGGATCCCCCAAGCTCGGCACCTTCCGGCACCAAACCACAAATGGCTGTCCCCACTTAGGTGGGAGAGTTCCCGAGGCTCCCTCTCCGGATTTCTGTCGTCTCTCCTCTCTGAGGTGATAAATGTGCCCTAGGCAGACCACCCTCCAACTCGGCAAAGAGGACCTGCCGACATAAAATCCAGGGACACATCCCTAACCCAGGAATCGTTCTTCCCCCAATACCATTTTTTCTGGCTCTAAAGACAGTCACCCTGTGAACAAACCATGGGCAGTTGAGAATCTGTCTACGAAGCCATGATCTGACTCTGTGGCCAAAGCTGGGACTCAGAGACATGACCGTTGTTCACCGCCAGCCTCAAAATTGCAGGCTCGGGCAATCCTCCCACCTCAGCCGTCGAAGTGGCCAAGATGATGGGCACCTTGACACCAGACCACCTGTTCAGATGGGTACAGAAACCGGGTCTTCCTGCGTTGCTGGGGCTGGCCTTCACTCTTGGGCTGCAGTCATACTGCCACCTCGGCCTCCCAGAGTGCTGGGATTCCAGGTGTGGGTCGCC
>NW_007261597.1:15292-16411 GCF_000164805.1 Carlito syrichta | reverse complement strand
TCTTGCCAGAGACTGGCAGACCTAGGCTGTGGTGGCTGGGAGCAAGCCACCACCCTCCAGCCTAGGCAACGAAGTGAGAATTCGACTCAAAAAAAGGAAAACATGAAAAATAGAAAAGCATACATTTGTGTGTGTAGTGGGGATTATCGTGAACAGATAGAGATTATTTGGGAAGGAGTCCCCAGACATGGGCCTAGAATTCCTGAAAGACGATGGATCAGCAGACAATTGAACTGTGGCTTTGAGAGGCCAAGGCAGTAGACTGCTGGAGGCTGGGAGTTCGAGACCAGATGGTGCCATGTAGTGAGACCTCATCGCTCCCCAAAAAGCAAACACTGGAGTCACACATGGTGGCACCTGCAGTCCTGGCTACATGGGATGCAGTGGCCTTCGTCCAAAGGTGTTCCATTGTGTTGCTCCCACCAACAGAACGTGCCAGTCCAGGACAGTCATCATGGCTCACTGCCGTCAGCCCCACAACCTGGGAGGCCAAGGTGGGAGGCTGTCTGAGCCCAGGGTTCGGAGACAAGACTGGGTGAAGTGGTCAGACCTCATCTCAGCATTAGGTCCTTAAAATTGAGTCAGTTGTGGTGGCCCCCAGTGTCCCAGCTGCTCGTTGGCCAATATGATAGGATCACCTGAGTCCTGCAGGTCAAGTTCCCTGGAGCCACGTATGTGCCACCGCACCCCAACCAGTCCGACGGAGACACCAGCAACAAAAAAGACGTCTCCCACGTGCATCAGGATGGGCAACCACAGCACCCCAGGCAAAGGTCCCTGTGGTCTGGTGACGATGGAGACATTAGGAGAAGAAGGAGCCCTCCCTCCACCCTAAGGTCGCAGAGAGGGCGATTGCAACCTGGGCTGACTGCGGCGCTGTCTGTCCGCCTTGATCGCTATGTGACTGACGGCCTCCATAGCACAAGTCCATCTATACCATGAGATCACACACATCTTGCTGTAGGGCATGAGTGTAGAGGATTAGGCAGGTCTTCTGGGGTGTGTGGTCAAAGGCGTGGGCCCTACGTGCCCAGTGGCCACCTTTGAAACTTCCCGTGAATGATAGGCTGGAGTTCCCTTTCCTCTCCCATCCCTGAGGGTGACACCTCATGCTCGGTG
>NW_007261597.1:10748-14879 GCF_000164805.1 Carlito syrichta | reverse complement strand
TCTTTGGATATATTTTTGATGGCCTAGATGAGGTCTCACCTCCCCATGTCCCAGGATGATGCTGAACTCGCAGTCTCAGGCAGTCCACTCGCCTGGGCCTACAGAGGATGGGGATGCCAGTCTGAGCCCCTGACACCAGCGTGTGTTTGTGGTGGTGGTGCTGGTTAGTATTATTATTCTGAGTCGGAGTCCCACTCTGTCACCTAGGCCAGAGTGCAGGAGCCTGTTCTCAGCCACCACAGCCTCCATTGGCTGTGCTCCGGCAATCTTTCCCCTATGGTCTCCAGAGTGGCTGGAACGACAGTTGTGCACCCCCAGATTGGCTCATTTTTTGGTTTCTTGTAGAGATGAGGTCTTATTAAGGTGCCCAGACTGGTCTCAAACCTGGGGGCTCAGGCCATCCTCTCATCTCGACATCACAGAGTGCCAGAATGACAGGCATAAATATCCGCTCCTGGTCTGCACACCCCTCTTGAGGCACCACCATGAGGCCCACTCCCTTCTGACCACCCAGGACCCCAGAGAGGCCCCCACTGAGCCCTCCTCAGGGGTAGTGCTTGGTGCAGGGGCGTGTCTCCACTGGAGAACCCACCCTTCCATCCTACTTGTTCCCCAGGCTTCACTCTCAAACCTTCTGTGGGGGAATGGCTGGGCAACTCACGCATCTCCTCGGCACTCAGGCAGGTGGAGACAGGAAGATGGCCAGAGACTATGAGCTCGAGACCAGGCTAGAAAACTTGGCAAGTCCCCACCCTGACCCCAAGCAAAATCCAAAAACACATAGGTGAGGGCAGGTCTCGGCGATAGGATAGGCTCTGACCCAGAGTCCAAGAACAGGCAGGAAGACCAGGATGTCGAATTATGGAAAGCCTGTGATCACAGCACTTTGGGAGGCTGGGCTGAAAGAATGGCCCGAGTTGGGTGGTTTGAGTGCAGCCTAGGCAACCTAGTGAGGAAAGAAAAGAAAGAAAGAAAGAAAGAAAGAAAGAAAGAAAGAAAGAAAGAAAGAAAGAAAGAAAGAAAGAAAGAAAGAAAAGAAAAAGAAAGAAAGAAAGAAGCTGGGCTTGGTGGCTCAGTCTGTAATACCGTGCATTTGGGAAGGTGAGGTGAGTGGATTGCCTGAGCCCATGGGTCCAAGACATGCCTTGGCAACTTGGCGAGACCTCATCTCTACAATAAATAAATAAATAATTAGCCTGGTGTGGTAGTGCACACCTGTAGTTCCAGCTACTTGGAAGGATGAGGCAGAAGGATCACTGGAGCCCAGCAGGTCGAGGCTGTAGTGGCCAGGAGTGGCCACTGCACTCCAGTCTGGATGACAGAGTGAGACTCCAACTCAAAAAAAGAAAGAAAAGGAAAGAAAAAAGGAAGAAAGAAAGAGAGAGAGAGAGAGAGAAAGAAAGAAAGAAAGAAAGAAAGAAAGAAAGAAAGAAAGAAAGAATGAATGAAATAAATCCATTGTCCTGCAAACCTGCTGCCCTCAGTTCTTCCCCCTACACCCCTGAAATGGGAGGGTCCACCAAGCTTGGCACCTTCCAGCCCCAACCCCCCACAAGTCCTGTCTCGGCATTGGTGTGGGAATTCCCTAGACTCCCTGGCTGGGTTCATGCCAGTTCTACTCTCCAAGGTCAGAAATGTGCCCCTGACAGTGGGACCCTCTGAATCAACAATGAGGACATTCCACCAAAAAAGGCCAGGGACACATCCATCAGCCGTGGACATTTATACCCCACAATTCCATTTTTCCTGTCTCTAAAGTCAGTCACCCTGTAAAAAAGAAACACGCGTAGTTGAGAATCTGTATGATTCTGATGTTTTTGGAGACAGGGTATGGCTCTGTAGCCCAGGTTGGTGCCCGGGGACACGACCATCATTCACTGCCAGCCTTGAAATCATGAACTCTGTCAATCCTTCCACCTCAGGTTCCAGAGTGACCGAGACGACAGGCACCTTGACACCAGACCCACTGTTTGGATGCCTACGGATATGGGGTCTCACTGTGTGGTCTTGGCTGGCCTTGGGCTCCTGGGATCCTGCCATCCTCCCGCCTCAGGTTTCCAGAGAATTGGGATTCCAGATGTGGGCTGCCACGCCAGACCTTCTGGTTCATTTTGGATGAAGGATCAAGGCCAGGCTCATAGTCTCAGCTTCATTAGCCCAGCACTTTGGTAGGCAAAGGCCAGCGATCAGCCCAAGCCCACTGACTGAGACCTTCCCAAATGATCCTAGCATGGTGTCACACACTTGTCATTCCGACTCCTCAAAAGGCCATGAAAACGCTCACCGGAGCCCACCAGGCAGAGGCTGCCATGTCCGAGAGTGAGCCACCACCCTCCAGCTTGGCTGACGGAGGGATACTCTGACTCAATGAAAAAAAGGAAAAAAGGATACGAAAGAAGACCCTCCATTTGTGTATGGAGTTGGGATCATCAAGAACAGACAGAGAGCATTTGGGAAGTAGGCTTCAGATTGGGCCTAGAGTTCCTGAAAGATAGTGGATTGGCAGACAGTTGGGCTGTGGTTTTGGGAGGCCGAGGTGGGGGACCACTGGAGTTTGGGTTTTCCAGGCCAGACTGGGTGACATAGTGAGACCTCATCGCTAACTGGAATGCAAACAGTGGAGTCACCTGTGGTGGTGCCCACGGTCCCGGCTACATGGAACGCAGTGACCTCGATCCCGGGGCATTTGTTTGTGTTACCCCCACCAACAGTACGTGCAAGTCCAGGCCAGTCACTGTTGTTCACAGCTGTCAGCCCTGCACCCTGGGAGGTGGAGGCAGGAGTCTGACTGAGCCCAGGGGTCAGAGATGAGCCTGGGCGAAGTGTCCAGACCTTGTCTCAGCGAGAGTTCCCCAAAATCAAGTCTGGAGTGGTGGTCCCCAGAGTCCCACCTGCTCAGGGGCCGAGGTGGGAGGATAGCCTCAGCCTTGCAGGTAGAGGGCCCGGGAGCCACGATCTTGCTGGAGTGTCCTAGATGGTCTGATGGAGACTCCAGTGACAAAATAGATGCCTCCCACATGCATCAGGATGGGCGTCCAAGACACCGCAGGTAATGTCCGCACTGATGGGGGACAATGGGGAAATCGGGAGAGGAAGGGGACTTCTCCCTGCCTGAAGATGTCAGACAGGTTGACAGGAATCTGGGCTGGCCATGGCATTGCCGGACCGCCTTGAATGCTCTGTGGCCAAGGGCGACCCTAGCTCGGGGCCATCTGTTCTGTGAGCTCACATGCATCTTTACCATGAGACATAAGTGTGGACGGTGGAGGCAGGCCTTCTGGGGCGTGTGTCTGAAGACATGGGATGGACATGCCTGGTGGTCACCTTTGAAACCTCCCATGAACAACAGGCTAGAAAGTGCCTTTTCCTCTCCCATGCCTGAGGGTGTCTCCTCATGCTGGGTTGCAGGGGTGATGGTGCTGGTGGTGATTAATATTATAACTCTGTCACCCAGATCAGAGTGCAGGGGCACGTTCAATGCCTCTGCGTACTCCACCTGCCGGGGTCAGGTGATCCTCCCACCTCGGACACTGAGTGGCTGGGACCACAGGCCTGCGCCACCATGCCCGGCTAATATTTGGATTTATTTTTGATGGTGAAGTCGAGGTTTTGCCCCATGTCCTGGGCTGCTGTTGATCTCACAGCTTCAGGCCATCCACTTGCCTGGGCATCTGAAGGGCCAGGATGACAGGGTGAGCACTTGAGCCCTGCCTGTGGTTGTGGTGGTGGTGTTGGTTGGTATTATTATTCTGGGTCAGAGTCCCACTCTGTCACCCAGGCTGGACCACAGGGGCACACTCTCAGCCACCATGGCCTCCACTGACTGGGCTCAGGCAATCCTGCTGTGGTATCCCGAGTGGACAGAATGACAGGCGTGCACCACCACATTCGGCTCATTTTTTTGGCTTCTTGTAGAGATGAGTTTTTGCCAAGGTCCCCAGGCTGGTCTCGAACATGGGCATCAGGCCAAACTTTTGCATCTGCCTCCCAGAGCATCAGGATGACGTGTGATCCCCTGTGCCAGGCCTGCACACCCCTCTTGGGGGCCCACCACCAGGCCTGCTCCCTTCTGATGACCTAGGAGCCAACACAGGGTGCCAGGAGTCACCCTATGAGACTTCCCCATGGGGG
>NW_007261597.1:0-10728 GCF_000164805.1 Carlito syrichta | reverse complement strand
CACAGGGGCACACTCTCAGCCACCATGGCCTCCACTGACTGGGCTCAGGCAATCCTGCTGAGGTATCCCGAGTGGACAGAATGACAGGCGTGCACCACCACATTTGGCTCATTTTTTTGGCTTCTTGTAGAGATGAGTTTTCACCAAGGTCCCCAGGCTGGTCTCGAACATGGGCCTCAGGCCAAACTTTTGCATCTGCCTCCCAGAGCATCAGGATGACGTGTGATCCCCTGTACCAGGCCTGCACACCCCTCTTGGGGGCCCAAAACCAAGCCCGCTCCCTTCTGATGACCCAGGAGCCAACACAGGGTGCCAGGAGTCACCTTACGAGACTTCCCCATGGGGAGTGCCTGACAGAGGGACGTTTATCCTCCATTGACCACCACCGCTCCACTCGATTGTACTCCAGGGTGGACCCATTTTCTCCTCCCAGGGGCCACCTCGGGGAAAGTGAGGGTGTGATTCTCTTACCTTCAGGGTGGCGGGGACAACCAGACAACTCATGCCTGTCTCCTTGGCACTCGGGGGGACCAAAATGGGAAGATGGCCAGATCCCGGGATGTGGAGACAAGGCTGGACACAATAGTAAGCAACCAACTCAACCCTAAGCAAAACACAGAAAACCTTGGGTGAAGGCTGGCCACAACGGGAGTTTCACATCTGGCCCAGAGTTCAACACCAGACAGGAAGACCAGGATGTTGACAAAAAGGAAAGCCTGCTATCGCAGCAGTTTGAGAGGTCCAGGCTGAGAGGATGATCCAATTTGGGTTGTTTGAGAGCAGCCTGGGCAACCTAGTGAGGAAAGAAAAGAAAGAAAGAAAGAAAGAAAGAAAGAAAGAAAGAAAGAAAGAAAGAAAGAAAGAAGGAAGGAAGGAAGGAAGGAAGGAAGGTAGAAAGAAAAAAAGGAAAGAAAGAACAAATCTATTCTCCTGCAAACCTTCTGCCCTCAGTCCTTCACCCCAGTCCCCCACATGTGAAGGTCGTCCAAGCTTGGCACCTTCCAGCCCAACTCCCCCACTACCTGTACCCACTTTGGTGCAGGACTTCCCAAGAGTCCCTGGCTGGGTTCTTCTGAGTTCTCCTCTCCAAGGTAAGAAATATGCCCCAGGCTGGCTGGTCCTCTGACTCAGCAAAGAGGACTTTCAGCAAAGAAATGCTAGGAACAAATCCCTGACCCGGGGAAATTACTTCACCCCAGACCCGTTGTTTTCTGGCTCTAAATCTAGTCACTATTTGAACATACCATGCGCAGCTGAGAATCTGTGTATGATTCTGATGTTTTTGGAGACAGGGTCGGGCTCTATGGTTAAGGCCAGGGCCAGGGAACAGGAACGTCATTCTCCACTAGCTTCAAAATGGTGGTCACAGCGATCTTTCCTCCTCAGCCTCTGTAGTGACTGGGACGATGGGCACCTTGGCCCCAGGCTCATGTTTGGATGGGTGCACAGAGGCTTCCTTCATGGCCCGGACTGGCCTTGAACACCTGGGCCACAGCCATCCTCCCGATTCGGCCTCTGAGAGTGCTGGGATCCCAGACATGGACCATTGTGCCTGGCCTTCTTATTCTTTTTCGATGAAGGATGAGGCCGAACTCGGGAATGCAACCTCATCATCCCAGTGCTTTGGGAGGCCAAAACCAGTGACTGGCCCAAGCCCGTGATTCTGAGACATTCCTGGGAGCCTCAGTGGGACCTTGCCTCTATCCTCCGTCCTAAATGAGCTGGGCGTGCTAGTGCACACCTATAGTTCTGGCTTCTCAGAAGGTTTGGGTGGGAAGGCTAGCTGGACCCCAGTGGGCCAAGGTTGTGCTGTCCGGGAGCGGGCCACCACCCTTTTTTAGTAAGACTCAGACTAAAAAAAAAGGAAAGATAAGAAGATCAACCATTTATGTATGGAGTTGGGATCATCGTGAATAGACAGAGATAATTTGGTAAAAAGGCCCCAGGCTTCGGCTTAGAGTTTCCAAAAGATGGTGGATCTACAGACAATTGGGCTGTGGTTTCAGGTGGCGGAGTAAAGGGACCACTGGAGACCAGGAGCTCGAGCACAACCTTGGCCAGTGAGATCACATCGCTCCCCAGAATGCAAACACTGTAGTTGTGAGTGTTGGCACCCACCGTCCCGGCTACAGGGGATGCAGTGGCCTCCATCCCAGGGTGTTCCTTTGCATCACAACTGGCAAAAGAACGTGGGAGTCCAGGCAGGGCACCATGGGTCATGGCAGTCAGCCCCATGCCCTGGGATGCTGAGGGGGGCAGCTGCCTGAGCCCAGGTTTTAACAACAGTTCAGGTGATGTGGCCAGATCTCATTTCAAGAGAGGTCTCCAAATTCAAGACAGGTATGGTGGCCTCCAGAGTCCCAGTGGCTCAGGGACTGAGGCTGGAAGACCAACTGAGTCCTGCAGATTCAATCCACAGGAGCCACCATTGTGCTGCCACACCCCATCCCAGGCAACAGAGACTCCATTAACAAAACAACAGCTCCCACGTGTGTCAGTATGGGAGACCACGGCTCCCCAGGGAAAGGTCCACAAGGGCAGGGGACAATGAAGTGATTGGAAGAGGAAGTGGCCCACACCACTGCCCGAAGGTGGCAGACAGAGCGACCAGAACCAGGACTGGCCACAGGTTTGCCAGATCCTGTTGCTCACTCTGTTCCTGACCACCATCCTAGCTCGGGGCCATCTGTTTCATGAGCTCACACACGTCTTTACTGTGAGTCCTGAGTGTGGAGGGTGTAGGCAGGCCTTCTGGGGAATGTGGCCAAGCCCGGTGGCCAACTTTGAACCCTCCTGCAATGTCAGGCTGGAAAGTGCCTTTTCCTCTTCCATCCTTGAAGGTGACCCCTCACACTGGGTAGCAGGGGTGGTGGTGGTGGTGGTGGTGGTGGTGATTATTATTATTTGAATACAGAATCCCGCTCTGACACCCAGGCCAGAGCACAAGGGCTTGCTCATGGCCACTGCAGACTCCACCTGCCAGACTCAGGCAATTCTCCCACCTTGGCCCCCCCGAGTGGATGGAACCACAAGACTGCACCAACACACCTGACTAATCTTTGGTTTTATTTTTGATGGCCGACATGAGGTCTCACCCTATGTCCCAGGTTGGTGTTGTACCAGCAGTCTCAAGCCGTCCATGCACCTGGAGCTCTGAAGAGCTGGGATGCTAGACTGAGTCCCTGAGTCTGGCCAGTGATTGTGGTGGTGGTGGGGAGGTTGGTATGTTTATTCTGAGATGGAGTCCCGCTCTATCACCAAGGTCAGAATTCAGTGGCCCACTCTCAGCCTCTGTGGCCTCCACCTGCTGGGCTCTGGTGATCGTCCTGCACCTTCCCACGTGAATGAATGAAGGCGCACACAACCATGCTCAGCTAATATTTTTACTTCTTGTATAGACAAAGTATCACCAAGGTGCCCAGGCTGGTCTCGAACCTGGGGTCTTGTGCCATCCTCTTACCTCAGCCTCCCTGATTTCCGGGAAGACAGGCGTGAGCCACAGCACCCGGTCTCCAAACCTCTCTAAAGGCCCCATCGTGAGCCCCACTCCCTTCCGATGACCTGCAGTAAGGAGCCAACCTCAGAGGCCTTCACAGTGACAGGTTCCAGAAGGTCAAAAACCCCATGTTGCAGGGCAACTCTGGGCAGCTATTGGTCCTGCTTTCTACTACTCATCTTGTTATGTTCCCTCGGTATCTGGAGAGTTGGGAGATGGAAAAAAAATAGTATTCTCTTAAAATAATCTATTGGTAGAAACAAGCAATTAGTGAAATGGAAATTTTTCTGTCAAGATATGACCCACCACTTGAGTTTCTCTGTCCATGCCCTTTTGGTGCTTGAACCCTCAACAATGATTAAAAACTGCGGGTGGCACTCTCCTACATCTGGGAGCCTTGGGTTGAATGTGTGTCAGTACTATGTTTATCCGTCACAGGGAACAATAGATGCAAATTATAAACATCATGTTTGACATCATGATAGGATTAGTAGTTTTAGTAATTTAAGTTGGTTGCCAAATAGAGAACTTTGGGGATATTGTTTTCATTTTGCTAATTGTGAAGTGCTATATAGGTATTTTTAGCATAAGGAAAAACGTTGTTGTGATGATTACGAGTGTTTTAATTTTAGTTGCGACAATTTATGCAAGAAAACAGATGGATGGCCCTACAATTTGCAGTATACACAAACTTTTTGCATTTTAGAGAAGATGATTGATATGGAAAGGTTGAAATACTAGAAAAGGCTTTATAATTGTATTTACAAAAATAAAATATTAGGAAAACATAAGTTGGGTATTAAGTTGTCAAAAATTTAGATGGTTAGGGTTAATAGTTACAGAAAACACTTTGTGAAAAACTGCATGCTTTAAATAATCTATCAGTGGATACATTGTCACAAATTTGAGGGAAGAGAGACAGTATTTCATCCCCGTGAGAACAGTGATCAAAACAAAATAAATACGTCTGAATTTGAAGGCCAAACTGTATGTAACTTAAAGTATAAAAAGAACTTGAAAAGAAAAATAAATGGACAACTGTCTATCATAACATCAGAGTCAGTGTCGAAGTTTTCTCCAGTGCCAACATTGTTCCTCCGTCAGGAAACCCTGACCTGCTGTAGCTGGACTCCGGCAAGTGGTGCCTGAACAGGGACCTGAAAGTTAAGCCTTACTTTAATCTGAATGGATGAAACCTTGCCAGGGGTGCTGCATACCCTTCTGTAGAGTGAAGTTAGGAAGGGTAAGCAGTTTTAGAGCTGTGATATGAACATGGGTCAGAGTGAATTTAAAGAAAAAGAATTGTTCATAAATATTTTGTCGCATATGCTTTCTAAAAGAGGAATTAATTTTCCTCTACACAATTATCTTGTTTTCTCCATTTTGTGCAACAACAGTGTCCCTGGTTCCCTGAAGAGAGCATCTTTAATTTGGAAACATGGAAAAGGTTGGGGAAAAATTGAAAGTATATTCCACTCTTCACGGTCCGGAATGAGTGCCTGTAGATACTTTTCCATTATGGAATATAATTAGATATGTCTTAGATCCACAGCAAGAGATTGATAAAATGACCATTAGAGTAAAAGTTGAACCAGGTGAAAGAACTCCCTTAATAATCCCTGTTCCTTCCCAGGAGATATTAGCCAGTGCCCCTGTTGATGATGATCCTCTACCCCTGAGGATCAGGAAAGCTTAAAAGAAGCAGCAGCTAGGTATCATGAAGAAAAATATCCAGATAATTTAAATTTGCATCTAGGTGCCAAAAGACCTCCGATAAGTGGCACAGGGGGCAGTGATTGTGATTTGTGACAATCTTGAATTAAGAGGAGAAAATTGTCTTTCTATACTGATACCTGTTATATAAAAGGGTTGTTGTCTCATATTTTAAAAAGGCACCATTCCTGTTAATAAGGCAACTATTCTTGATTTACTTATCCAATTACAGCAACTAATAATTGTTAGAAACCAACAATTTCACATAGGTCATATTAGATTTCATTCAGGACTCCCTGGACCTCTACATCAAGGCAATCATTTAGCAGATGCCTTGACATAAACAGTCATTTGCTTCTGCTTGTAGGTTTATTAGTAAATCAAGTTCAGAAATCCCTTAAAATTCAGCTTTATGGCACCAGTTTCACATTCCAAGAGAATCGGCTAGATAAATCATAAACAATTGTACTTTGTGTCCTACTTCTAATAACCCCTTCCCCTCAGGAGTTAATCCCCATGAATTAATTCGTAATGTTTTGTGACACATATATGTTACTCATTTCCAAAGATTTGGAAAATTGTCATTTCTACATGTGACAGTGCATACATTTTCCCATGTAATTTTAGCCTCGCCCAGAACTGGGGAAGCCTATAATGACGTAGTCCAACATTCATTCTCTTGCTTTTCACAGTTGGGTATTCCTAAACCATTAAAAACTGATAATGCTCCCACTTAAGCATCAAAAGGTTTTCAGTCGTTTTGTACCCAGTTTGGCATCTATTGTTCTACAGGAATTCCATATAATTCTCAAAGTCTAGCTATATTTGAGAGAGACCATCAAACGTTAAGAAATCAAATAATTAAATTGCAGGAAGGGGGATTTAAATAAAGTTCTCCCTATCATATCGTAAATCATGCTATGCTTGTAATTAATCATCTCAATTTGGACTCTCAAGGACATTCAGCTATGATAAGACATTGGAATACTGAGAATACTGTTAAACTAATGGTAAAATGGAAAGATCTTCTTACAGGTCAACGGAGAGGTCCGTTGTCCTTTTAACATGTGCGACAGGTTATGCTTGTGTTTTTCCCCAGGACTTACCGTAACCTATTTTGGTACAGGATTGTCTAATTAGATATTTTCAACCCCCACCTCCGTCGAGTTACAGCCAGACGAGCCATAAACCACACCATCAGTCTGAGTAGAATGTAGATGATGAAGAGAAGGTATTGGTGCCAAAGTTGAAATGTCTCACCATTAAACAACAACTTCCACCTCCACCCACTCGACCAAAGACATCTCATTATTCGTCATCTCCCACTCCTCATCCCAGACATTATCATGGAGCTGTTTCAAGGAGACATTGCAGACCGCCCACATGGGGGCAAATCAAGGCATTCAACCACGATGCCAAGGATCTGGTTCACTCTCAAAAACACTTCTCTTGCTCCCTCTACTGTTTTTTGTTGCTATGCTGGCAATTATAGCATGCCAGGTGGGTTGTATTTATTCGGAAAAATCTTATTGGGCTTATATCCCAAACCCTCCAGTGTTCCAGCCTGTTACATGGGATGCTAAGATTATTACCGTTTTACTAATCATTCCTCTTTCTTAGGAGGCCCCAGTCTTTTTTAATCACAAGGCAGATCTGTTTTAATTATAATTTTTCTTTTTTAGTTTGATCTACTTCTCCTCCAATATGTTTTAGTTTACCTAAAAATTCAGAATGGTCCCTTCATATTTTGGGTTGTTTAAACTCACGAGTAAAAGCTATGGTAACTGATATTCCCCTTATCTTCCCAGAAAGGCAAATGACTGAGATAAAAGTTTTCTTAAATTATTGATGCCTGGGGATTCTGACCCTAAATTAGCAACCAGGTTTTGGGAGGAACACCTGAGCCCTGCAGATCGAGGTCCCGGGGACCACGATCGTGCCTCTATGCACCATCATGGGTGACAGAGACTCTGGTGACAAAAAAGGAACCTCCCACGTGTATCATGATGGGCATCCACGACTCCCCAGGGAAAGGTCTTCGTGGGCAGAGGATGGTGCAGTGATTAGGAGAGGAAGGGGACCTCCTCCCATTCAAGGATGGCAGATAGGGTGATTGGAACCTGGACTGCCCTCAGCATTGCTATACCGCCTTGATCACTATGTGCCCGATAGCTGCCCTAGTTCGGTTGGGTGTGTTCTGTGAGCTCAAACACGTCTTTGCTGTGGGGTATGAGTGTGGTTGGGGGAGGCCATCCATCTGGGGCACGTAGCCAAAGGCCCGGGAAGGATATGCCCAGTGGCCACCTTTGAAACCTCCCATGAACAACAGGCAGGAAAATGCCTTTTCCTCTCCCATCCCTGATGTTGACTCCTCACACTGGGTGTCAGGGGTGGTTGTGGTGGTGGTAGTGACTATTATTATTTGAAGTCGGAATCCCCCTCTGTCTCCCAGATTGAGGGGCAGGGGCACTATCACAGCCACTGCAGACTCCACCTTCCGAACTCATGTGATCCTCCCACCTCGGATCCCTGAGTGGCTAGAATCACAGACCTGTGCTATCATGCCCAGTGAATATTTGGATTTATTACTGATGGCTGAGATGAGGTCTTGCCCCTTTTCCCATGCTGATGTCAAATCTGCAGGCTCAGGCCATCCAATCGCCTGGGTCTCTGTAGGGCTGGGATGCTAGGCTGAGGCTCTGAGTTTGGCCTGTGGTTGTGGTGATGGTGGAGATTAGTATTATTTTTCTCAAATGGAGTCCCACTCTGTTGCCCAGGCCAGAGTGTAGGGGCCTGCTCTTGCCACCATAGCCTTCACCAGAGGGACACTGGCAATCCTTCCCCCGTGGTCTCCCTAGTGACCGAAATGACAAGCGTGCACCACCACCCTTGGTTCATTTTCTTGGCTTCTTGTAGAGACGAAGTGTTGACAAGGTGCCCGTGCTGGTCTCACACCCAGGTATCAGGCCTTCCACTTGCCTTGGCCTCACAGAGTGCTGGGATGAGGGCGTGAGCACACATACCTGGCCTAAACACCTTTCTTGGGGCCCCACAACTAGGCTCACTACCTTCTAACAACCCGGGACACTGAAGAGGTCGATCGGGGTTGCCCACCAAGCCCTCCCATGGGAGATCCCCTGGCACAGGTGCGTATCTCCACATGGGCACCATCACTCCACTGGCCTTGTTCCCTAGGGTTAATCCCCTTCCACCTCCCAGGGTCCACCATGGGGAAAGGGAGAGCTTGACTCTCAAATCTACAGGGGGCAGGGATGGCTGGGTGACTTATGCCTGTCCTTTCGGCTTTTGGGGAGGACAAGACAGGGAGATGGCTGGAGCCTGGAAGCTTGAGACCAGGATGGACACGATAGCCATCCCCCAACTCGAATCCAAGGAAACCCAGAAAACCTTCGTTGAGGGTAGTCCTCGGTGGTAGGATCGCCTCTGGCCCAGAGATCATGATAAGGATTTGCACCAAATGGAAAGCCTGTGATCACCGCAGTTTGGGATGCCCATGCTGAGAGAATGATCCAAGTTGTGTGGTTTGGGAGCACCCTGAGCAACCTAGTGAGGAAAGAAAAGAAAAGAAAGAAAGAAAGGAAAAGAAAGAATGAAAGAAAGGAAGGAAGAAAATAAAGAAAGAAACAAAGTAATTCATCCCCTGCAAAGTTTCTTCCCTCAGTCCTTCCACCTGGCCCCCCAACATGTGAGGGTGCCCCAAGCCCAGTACCTTTCAACCCCAACCCCCCCAAATGGCTGCCACCACTTTGGTGCGTGAGTTCCCATACTCCCTGACTGGGATCCTGCCGGCTCTCCTCTCTCAGGTTTGAAATGTCTCCCAGGCAGGCCGACACCCCAACTTGGCAACTAGGGCTTTCTGCCAAGAAAGGCCAGGGACACATCCCTCACCCAGGGACATTTCTACCCCCAATACCATTTTTCCTGGCTCTAAAGTCAGTCACCCTGTGAACATATGACATGCAGTTGAGAATATGTGTATGATTCCCATATTTTTGGAAACAGTGTCTGGCTCTGTGGCCCAGGTTGGTGCCTGGTGACACAATCATCATTCATCACCAGTCTCAAAATTGCGGGCTCTGGTGATCCTCCTGCCTCAGCCTCCATAGTGGTCAGGATGACATGCCCCTCGACCCTATACCCCCTTTGAATGGGTGAGAAAATGGGCTCTCCCTGTGTGTCCTGGGCTGGACTTCAGCTCCTGGGCTTCAGCCATCCTTCCACCTTGGCCTCCTAGAGTGCTGAGAATCCAAACATGGTCCACCGCGCCAGGGCTTCTTGTCTATTTTTGACAAAGGATTGTGGCCAGGATGGAGGCTGAGCCTCATCATCCTAGCACTTTGGGAAGCTGAGGCCAGCAGTTGGCCAAACCTGTGGACTGAGACCCACTCAGGCACCTCAGTGAGACCTCTACCCTCCATCCCAAATGAGCCAGGCATGTTGGCAAGTGCCTGTCATTCTGGTTCCTTGTATGGCCAGGGAAAGACTCACAGGAGCCCTTCAGGACAAGGCTGTGGTGGCCGGAAGCAAGCCACCATCCTCCAGCCTGGGCAATGAAGTGAGACTCTAACTCAAAGAAAAAAAGGGAAAAAGGAAATAAAAGAAGAGCATCCATTTGTGTATGGAGGTTGGGAACATTGTGAACAGACAGAGATCATTTGGGAAGGAGTCCCTAGCCTTGGGCCGAGAGTTTCTGAAAGACAGTGGATCGGCAGACTATCAGTCTGTGGCTTTGGAAGAAGCCTGAGGCAGGGGACTGCTGGTGCCCGGGACTTCAAGACCAGCCTGGGCCAAGTGGTGAGACCTTGTCGCCACACAGAATGCAAACACTGGAGTCACATGTGGTGGTGTTCGTGGTCCTGGCTTCATGGGATCTGGTGGATTCCATCCTGCAGCATTTCTTTGTGTTGCTCCCGGCAAAAGAACGTATGAGTCCAGGCTGGGCACCATGGCTCATAGTCATCAGCCTTGTTCCCTGGGAGACCAAGATGGGGGGCTGGCTGAACCAGGAGTCAGAGAGTAGCTTGGGTGATGTGGCCAGACCTCATGTCAGTGAGTGGTCCCCAAAATCGAGTCAGGCATGATGGCCCATGGAGTACCCACTGCTCAGGTGCTTAGGCAGGATTACCTCCTGAGCCCTGTAGACCGAGGCCCCGGGAGCAACGATCATGGCACTGTGCTGTAGCCCTGCAGACGGAGACTCTGGCAACACATATGACATCTCTTATGTGCATCACGACAGGAGTCCATTGCTCCCAAGGGAAAGGTCCATGTGGGAATGCGATGATGCATTGATCAGGAGAAAATTTGGCCGTCCCCAACCCGAAAGTGGCAGACCGGGTGACAGGAACCTGGGCTGGCCGTGACGTTGGAGGACAGCTTTGATCTCTCTGTGCCCGATGTCTGCACTAACTTGGGGCCCTCTGTTCCGTGGCCTCACACGCATCTTTGCTGTGGGGCCTGAGTGTGGAGGGTGGAGGCAGGCCTTCTGGCACATGTGA
>NW_007261596.1:46943-127685 GCF_000164805.1 Carlito syrichta | reverse complement strand
AATAAGTCACCCACATTCCTTAGTCTTTATAAGAAAAGTCAGTGCATTTGCCTGTATATGAGGATTCATTTCCCTAGTTTTTTTTCAAAATCCCAAATTCGTGTTTAGCCGTTAACAAGATAACCTGAAGTTTTCATGGGATGGAGGACACGTGTAAACCAGATTCCTTATTCTCCTTTAGCAATAGACTGTGCAGTTTCCTGTATCTGAGTTTTCCCATTATCCAGATCCCTAATCACAAAATCTGAATAGTGGTTATCTCTTAGCAAAACGGTCTGTAGGTTTTTCAGTTGGAGGCCTCGTGTAACCAAGATTCCTTATTCTTCCGTAGCAACAGGTCGTGTATTGCTCTGTATATGAGGACTCCCATTACTGAAATTTCTGCTTCATTGTCAGCAAGACGTCAAGATATTTTCTGGTGACCTAGAATTCCAGTTCCTTGGATATTAAGAGAAAAACCCCCATAAAGTTCTTGAGTTATTGGAACTCAAGATTCCGGGTCTCTTTTCAAAAGACACCCTAAAAATGTGGCGACATAGATTCCCATATTACTGATTAAACCTTATCAAGAGACTTTGTAGATTTAGGCTACAGAGAACTCCAAGAACTGGATTACCATTTTCAGCAAGATGCCCTGAATTTCCCTGTCCATGTGGATTCCAAAACTCTATGTACAAAAATGTAGATGCCCAGATGTTGCCTAGGTACGTGGAATCCATGTATCCTGGTTACAGTTTAATAATTCATACTATATATTTGGCAACTGCAAAGCCCACGGCTCCTCTACAAATAAAGTACAAACGGAAATTTATGGATTACCAAGTTCATCTTAAGACCAAAGTTACATCCAAATACAGCAGTATGATACTTTTTTCCCAGGAATCTGACTTTAATTGTCCCCAGGAACTTAAGGGATTTGTACTACCAGATACCCGATTACAACTCTCAACAACAACAGATGTTGCTGGAGTCCTGAAATGACTGATTCATAATACCCACAAGACAAATATCTCTGAAACAAAAGATGAGGTCGAAGCCTTAATTCTTCTTTATACCACAGCAAGACACCCTGAGAATATTTCGGATTGTGGAATAGTGTATGACAGATTCTTTATTCTTCTTTACCGAGTAGCCGTGTAGTGTCCTGTGTATGAGGACTCCCTTTCCCCAGAACCATGTTTGGAAACTGTGATTCTTGTTTTGCCATTAGCATGATGTCACCTAGATATTGTGACGGAGGAACCGTGTGAAAGAGGTTTTTTACTTCTCCTTAGCTAGAGATCATGTAGACTCTGCATATGAGGACTGCTATTACCTATGTTCCAGCTTCTAATCCGTGATTCTTGTTTAGCCCACAGCAGATAGCCTGTTGACTTTAAGGACTGAGGACTGCTATAACCCTGATTCTTTTTCTTCCTTGACAAGGGGCTGTGTATTTTCGTGTATATTAGGACTCTCATTAGATACATCCTGCTTCAAAACTCTGATTCTATTTAGAACTTTCCAAGATTCTCTGTACATTTTTGGAATTGAGGACTCGTGTAACCCAGATTCCTTATTCTTTCTTAGCAATAGGTCATGTAGTTGCCTGTAAATAAGGACTCCATTTTCCAGATTCATGTTCGAAAGCACCATGATTGGTGTTTAGCTCATAGAAAGATGACCTTAAGCTTTTTTGGGATTGAGGACCGTAGTAACTCAGATTCCTTATTCTTACTTAGCAATAGGCAGTGAAGTTTTCTTTATGTGAGGACTCCCATTACCCTGATTCCTACTTCAAAAACCTGATTCGTGGTTACGTCTTAGGAAGACGGCCTGTAGTTTTTGGGATTGAGGACTCATATAAGGAAGATTCCTTATAGTTCCTTAGCAATATGATGTGTAGTTTTCTGCATATGACGACCTCCATTACCCAACTTCCTGCTTCACTCTACAGGATGCCGAGACATTTCCTGGTGACCGAGAATTCCAGTTTTCTCGATATCAAGAGAAAGATGTCCATATTTTTCTTTGGTAACTGGAATCCAAGATTCCTGGTTCCCCTTCACAAGACCTTAACAAAATGTGGAATATTCCAAACGCAAACCTCAATCCTACCTGCCCACCCACAAGAATTTTCTGTACTTTGAGGTCACATGAATCGAGGAATTTTGTACCAATATATCTTTTTATACTGGGGAATATGATTATGGTCGTAGATGGTCCCAGGAAACAAAAGGATTTCTAGGGACAAATCTTTGATTACAACTAACAAGAGGACCAGAAAGATCCTGGGGACCTGTAATGACAGATTTAGCATATCCAGGGAAGAAGTAGCTCTGAAAATGTAGGGACCGAGAGGCCAAGATTGCTGAGTAAATCTTATCAAGAGGCCCTGTAGATTCCGGAAAATGAGAACGCCTAGAACCAGATTTCCTTTTAATTCTCAGTAAGACGCCCTGATATTTTATGTCGATTTGGATCACAAATTCAGTATATCAAAAGACAGATGCCCAGAAGTTTCCTAGGTTTGTGCATTCCATGATTCCTGGTTAACATTAAAAGTACGTAGTAAACATTTGGCAAGTGCAAAACCTTTCTCCTGTCTCAAAAAAAAAAAAAAAAAAAAACAGACACGGAAGGGGAAGGATTACAGGTTTCACCTTAAGACCAGGGTTACATCCAAATATGGCATGAAGATTCTTTTTGTCCTGGAATCTGGCCTTAGTTGTTCTGAGGAACATAACTGACTTGGAGGGCCCAATACCATTTACAACTTTTAAAAGACCAGAATGTTGCTGGAGTCCTGAAATGACCGGATCATAATATTCGAATGCTAAATTGCTCTGAAACATTTGGGGAGCTCGAAGATCTGTTTCTTGTATGTCCAATAGAAGACAACCTGGGAATATTTTGGATTGAGCGCGCGTACAACAATGTTTCTTTATTCGTACTTAGTTGGAGGGCATGTAGTGTCCTGTATGTGAGAATCCTCTTTCCCTTTATTACTGTTTCAGAACCCTGATTCTTGCTTAGCCCTTTGTAAGAAGACATGAAGATTTTTTGATAGAGGAACCGTGGAAAACAGATTTCTTCTCCTTTATTAGCAAGACGCCATGTTGTTTCCTGTATTTGAGGATTGCTATTATCCACATTCATGCCTCGAATCACTGATTCCTCTTTAGCTTTCAGCAAGATGCCCTGTAGATATTCTGGACAGAGGAATCGTATATCCCAGATTCCTTATGTTTAGCAACAACAGTGCAGTTACCTGTATATGAGTACTCGTATTCACAGATACATGCGTCTAAAGCTTGATTCTTGTTTAGATCTAGGAAGACGCCGTATACAGTTTTGGAGATTGAGAAATCATGTTACCCACATTCCTTATTCTTTCTTAGGAAAAGTCAGTGCATATGCCTGTATTTGAGGATTTCATTTCCCTAGTTTATGCTTCAAAAACCCAAATTCGTTTTTAGCCCTTAGCAAGAAACACTGAAGTTTTATTGGGATGGAAGAAACGTGTATACCAGATTCCTTATTCTCCTTTAGCAATAGACAGGGCAGTTCCTGTATATGTAGACTCCCATTATCCTGATTCCTACACCCACCTGATTCATAATACCCACAAGTCCAATATCTCTGAAACATGAAACAAGCTCGAAACCTTGAATCTTATTTACACTGCGGCATGACACCCTGAGAATTTTTTGGATTGTGGACTAGTTTATTACAGATTCCTTATTCTTCTTTAGCTAGAGGCCATGTAATGTCCTGTATATGAGGACTCCCTTTCCCCAGAACCCTGTTTGGAAACCCTGATTCTTGTTTTGCCATTAGCAAGATGTCATGTAGATATGGTGCTGGAGGAACCGTGTAAAAGTGGTTTCTTAGTTCTCCTTAGGTAGAGATCATATAGATTCTCATATGGGGATTGCTATTTCCTTTGTTCCAGCTTCTAAACCCTGATTCTGGTTGAGCCCACAGCAGGTGGCCTGTTGATTTTAAGGACTGAGGACTGCTATAACCCCGTTTGTTTTTCACCCTTGGCAATGGGCTGTGTATATTCCTGTATATTAGGACTCTCATTAGATACATCGTGCTTCGGAACTCTGATTCATTTTAGAACTTCTACTCTGTAGATTTTTCAGATTGAGGGCTCGTGTAACCCAGATTCCTTATTCTTTCTTAGCAAAAGGACATGTAGTTGCCTGTAAATAAGGACTCCATTTTCCAGATTCATGCTCAAAAACACCATGATTCGTGTTTAGCCCATAGTAAGATGACCTTAAGCATTTTTGGGATTGAGGACCCGAGTAACGCAGATTCCTTATACTTACTTAGCAAAAGGTAGTGAAGTTTGCTGTATGTGAGTTCAACCATTACCCAGATTCCTACTTCAAAAATCTGATTCGTGGTTACCACGTAGAAAGATGGCCTGTAGTTTTGGGACTGAGGACTCATATAAGGAATATTCCTTATATTTCCCTACCAATATGTCGTGTAGTTTCCTGTATATGATAATCTCAACTACCCAGCTTCCTGCCACTTTGAAGGATGCCGAGGGAGTTCCTGAAGTCCTAGAATTCCAGTTTTTTGGATATCAAGAGAAAGACGTCCATAATGTTATTTGGGAACTGGAATCCAAGATTCCAGGTTCCCGTTCACTAGATATCCCCAAAATGTGGAATATTCCAAACCCAAAAACCCAATTATTACCAGCCCACCCACAAGAATTTTCTGTACTTTGAGGTCACTTGAATCAAGGTATTTTGTACCAATATACCTTTTGATTCTGGGGAATATGATTATGGTCGTAGGTGGTCCCAGGTAACAAAAGGATTTCTAGGGCCAAATCCTTGATTAAAACTAACAAGAGGACCAGAAAGATCCCGAGGATCTATAATGACAGATTTAACATATTTATGGAGCAAGTATCTCTGAAAATTGCGGGTCCCAAAAGACCTGATTCCTGATTAAACCTTATCAAAAACACCTGTAGATTCTGGAATATGAGAACTTCTAGAACGGGATTTCCTTTTTATTCTCAGTAAGATGCCCTGATTTTCCTGTCGATTTGGATTCCAAATTCAGTATATCCAAAGATAGATGACCAGAAGTTTCCTGGGTTCGTGGATTCCATGATTCCTGGTTACCATTAAAAGTACGTAGCAAACATTTGGCAAGTGCAAAACCCTTGTCCAGTCTCAAAATAAAAAGAGACATGGAAGGGGAAGGATTACAGGGTTGAGCCTAAGACCAGAGTTACATCCAAATATGACAAGAAGATTTTTTTTGTCCTGAAATCTGACCTTAGTTGTTCTGAGGAAACTAACGGACTTGGAGTGCCCAAACATTTACAACTTTTAAGAGGACCAGAATGTTGCTGGAGACCTGAAATGACCGATTCATAATATCCGAATGCTAAATTGATCTGAAACATTTCGGGAGCTCGAAGATCTGTTTCTTGTTTGTCCCATAGCAGACAACCTGGGAATATTCTGGATTGAGGGGGCGTACAACAATGATTCTTTATTCGTACTTAGTTGGAGGTCATGTAGTGTCCTGTATGTGAGTACTCTCTTTCCCTTGATTCCTTTTTCGAATCCCTGATTCTTGTTTAGCCCTTAGTAAAAAGTCATGAAGATTTTTTGATAGAGGAACCGTGGAAAACAGACTTCTTCTCTTTTATTAACAAGAGGCCATGTAGTTTCATGTATATGAGGATTACTATTACCCATATTCATGCCTCGAATCCCTGATTCTTCTTTAGTCGTCAGCAAGTTGCCCAGTAGATTTTCAGGATAGAGGACTCGTATAATCCAGATTACTTATTTTTAGCAACAACCGTGCAGTTACCTGTATATGAATACTCCTCTTCACAGATACATGCGTCAAAACTTGATTCTTGTTTAGATCTTAGGAAGACGCTGTACTTTTTTTACGAGATTGAGAAAACATGTCACCGACATTCCGGATTCTTTCTTAGGAAAGGTCAGTGCATTTCCCTAGTTTATGCTTCAAAAACCCAAATTAGTGTTTACCCCTTAGCAAGAAACCCTGAAGTTTTATTGGGATGGAGCACACGTGTAAACCAGATTCCTTATTCTCCTTTAGCAATAGACAGTGCAGTTTCTTGTATAAGAGGACTCCCATCATCCAGATTCCTACTCCCAAAACCTGAATGGTGTTTATCTCTTAGCAAGACTGTCTGTAGGTTTTTGGGGTGGTGGCCTCATGTAACCAAGATTCCTTATTGCTCCGTAGCAACAGGTCGTGTAGTGTTCTGTATATTAGGACTCCCATTACTGAAATTCCTGCTTCATTCTCAGCAAGATGCCAAGATATTTCCTGGTGACCTATAATTCCAGTTTCTTGGATATCAAGAGAAAAACTCGCATAAAGTTCTTGAGGAATTGGAACCCACGATTCCTGGTCCCATTTCAAAAGACACACTAAAAATGTGGCGACATAGAGGCCCAGATTGCTGATTAAATCTTATCAAAAGACTTTGTAGATTTAGGCGATTGAGAACACCAAGAACCGGATTCCCTTTCCGTTCTCAGCAAGATGCCCTGAATTTCCCTGTCCATGTGGATTCCATACTCTGTGTACAAAAATGCAGATGCCCAGTTGTTTCCTAGGGTCGTGGAATCCATGGATCCTTGTTACATTTTAATAATTCGTACTAAATATTTGGCAACTGCAAAACCCTCGGCCCCTTTACAAGTAAAGTACAAATTGAAATTTAAGGATTACCAAGCTCATGTTGAGACTAAAGTTACATCCAAATACGTCAAGATGATATTTTTTTCTGATAAACTGGCCATAAGTTGTCCGAGGAACCTAAGGTACTTGTACTACCAGATACCCGATTACAACTGTCAAGAGGACCAGAATGTTGCTGGAGTCCTGAAATGACTGATTCATAATACACACATGACAAATATCTCCGAAACTTTAGACGAGCTTGAAGTCTTGATTCTTGTTTTTACCGCAGCACACACCCTGAGAATTTTTTGGATTGTGGACTACTGTATCACAGATTCCTTATTCTTCTTTACCGAGGGGGTGTGTAATGTCCTGTATATGAGGACTGCCGTTCCCCAGAATCCTGTTAGGAACCCTGATTCTTGTTTTGCCATTAGCAAGATGTCATGTAGATATTGTGATGGAGGAACCGTGTAAAAGATGTTTCTTAGTTCTCCTTAGATAAAGATCATGTAGATTCTGCAAATGAGGACTGCTATTACCTGCGTTCCAGCTTCTAAACCCTGATTCTTGTTTAGCCCACAGCGTATGACCTGTTGATTTTAAGGAATGAGGACTGTTATAACCCCTGTACTTTTTCTTCCTTGGCAAGGGGCTGTGTATTTACCTGTATATCAGGACTCTCATTATATGCATACTGCTTCGAAAATCTGATTTTTTAGAACTTTCCTAGATGCTCTATAGATTTTTGAGATTGAGGACTCATATAACCCAGATTCCTTATTCTTTTTTAGCAAAAGATCATGTAGTTGCCTCTAAATTAGGATTCCATTTTCCAGATTCATGCTCAAAAACACCATGATTCGTGTTTAGCCCATAGCAAGATGACCTTAAGTTTTTTTGGGATTGAGGACCCAAGTAACGGCGATTCGTTATTCTTACTTAGCAATGGGCAGAGAAGTTTTCTTTATGTGAGGACTCCCATTACCCAGATTCCTACTTCAAAAACCTGATTCGTGATTACGTCTTAGGAAGACGGCCTGTAGTTTTTGGGAATGAGGACTAATATAAAGAAGATTCCTTATACTTCCTTAGCAATATGACGCGTAGTTTCCTGTACATGATGACCACCATTACCCAGCTTACTGCTTCACTCTGCAGCATGCCGAGACAGTTCCTGGTGACCGAGAATTCCAGTTTTTTGGATATCAAGGGAAAGACGTCCATAATATTCTTTGGGAAGTGGAATCCAAGATTCCAGATTTCCTAAACAAAACCTCCCCATAATGTGGAATATTCCAAACCGAAACCCCAATTCCTACCTGCCCACACATAAGAAATTTCTGTATTTTGTGATCATCTGAATCGAGGACTTTTGATTATGGGGAATATGATTATGGTCGTTGATGGTCCCAGGAAACAAAAGGATTTCTAGGGCCAAATCCTTGATTACAACTAACAAGAGGACCAGAGAGATCCTGAGGATCTGTAATAACAGATTTATCGTATCCACGGAGCAAGTAGCTCTGAAAATGTAGGTACCCAGAAGGCCAGATTGTTTATAAAACATTATCAAGAGGCCCTGTAGATTCCGGAAAATGAGAGATCCTAGAACCGGATTTCCTTTTAATTCTCAGTAAGATGCCCTGATTTTTCCTGTCGGTTTGGTTTCCAAATTAATTATATCAAAAGACAGATGCCCAGAAGTTTCCTAGGATCGTGGATTCCATGTTTCCTGGTTAACATTAAAAGTATATTGTAAACATTTGGCAAGTGCAAAACCCTTGTCCTTAGTCAAAATAAAAAGAGACACGGAAGGGAAAGGATTACAGGGTTCACCTTAAGACCAGAGCTACATCCAAATATACCAAGAAGATTCTTTTTGTCGTGGAATCTGGCCTTAGTTGTTCTGAGGACCCTAACGGACTTGGAGAGCCCAATACCATTTACAACATTTAAGAGGACCAGAATGTTGCTGGAGTCCTGAAATGACTGCATTATAATATCCGAATGCTAAATTGTTCTGAAACATTTGGGGAGCTCGAAGATCTGTTTCTTGTTTGTCCCATAGCAAACAACTTGGGAATTTTTTGGATTTCGGGTGCGTACAACAATGATTCTTTATTCGTACTTAGTTGGAGGCCATGGAGTGTCCTGTATGTGAGGACTCTCTTTCCCTTAATTCCTGTTTTGAAACCCTGATTCTAGTTTGGCCCTTAGTAAGAAGGCATGTTCATTTTTTGATAGAGGAACCGTGGAAAACAGATTTCTTCCTTTTATTAGCAAGAGGCCATGAAGTATCTTGTATATGAAGATTTCTATGACCCACATTCATGTCTCGAATCCCTGATTCTTCTTTATCCATCAGTAAGATGCCCTGTAGATTTTCAGGATTGAGGACTCGTATAACACATTTTCCTTACTTTTAGACAGCCGTACAGTTACAAGTATATGAGTACTCCTATTCACAGATACATGCGTCGAAAGCTTGATTCTTGTTTAGATCCTAGGAAGACGCGGTATATTTTTGGGGGGATGGGGAAAGCATGTCACCCACATTCCTTATTCTTTCTTAGGAAAGGTTAGTGCATTTGCCTGTATATGATCATTTCATTTCTCTAGTTTATGCTTCATATACCAAAATTCGTGTTTAGCCCTTAGCAAGAATCCCTGAAGTTTTATTGGTATGGAGTACACGTGTAAACCAGATTCCTTATTCTCCTTTAGCAAGAGACTGTTTTTTGTATATGAGGACTCCCATTCTCCAGATTCCTACTCCCAAAATCTGAATGGTGGTTATTTATTAGCAAGACGGTTTATAGCTTTTTGGGATGGAAGCCTCGTGTAACCAAGATTCCTTGTTTTTCCGTAGCAACAGGTCGTGTAGTGTTCTGTATATGAGGGTACCCAATACTGAAATTCCTGCTTCATTCACAGCAAGACGCCAAGATATTTCCTGGTGACCTAGAATTCCAGTTGTTTGGATATCAAGAGAAAGACTCCCATAAAGTTGTTTAGGAATTGGAACCCAAGATTCCTAGTCCCTTTTCAAAAGACTCACTAAAATAGTGGCGGCACAGAAGTACAGATTGCTGATTAAACCTTATCAAGAGACTTTGTAGATTTATGCGATTGAGAACTACAAGAACCGGATTCCCTTTCCGTTCTCAACAAGATGCCCTGAATTTCCCTATCCATGTGAATTCCAAAACTCTGTGTACAAAAATGCAGATGCCCAGATGTTGCCTAGGGACGTGGAATCCATGGATCTTGGTTACATTTTAATAATAAGTACTAAATATTTGGAAATTTGAAAACCCTTGACCCCTCTACAAATAAAGAACAAACGGAAATTGAAGGATTACCAAGTTCATCTTTAGACCAAAGTTACATCCAAGTTCGACAGTATGATACTTTTTTTCCGGTAGTCTGGCCTTAATTGTCCTGAGGAACTTAAGGGATTGTACTACCAGATACACGATTACAACTCTCAAGAGGACCAGAATGTTGCTGGAGTCCTGAAATGACTGATTCATAATACCCATAAGCCTAATATCTCTGAAACATGAGACGAGCTCGAAGCCTTTTTTATTGTTTATTCCGCAGCAGGATACCCTGAGAATTTTTCGGATTCTGGACTTGTGTATCACAGATTCCTTATTCTTCTTTACCGCGGGGCCATGTAATGTCCTGTATATGAGGACTCCCCTTCCCCAGAATCCTGTTTGGAAACCCTGATTCTTGTTTTGTCAATTGCAGGATATCATGTGGATATTGTGACGGAGGAACCGTGTAAAAGAGGTTTCTTAGTTCTCCTTAGCTAGAGATCATGTAGATTCTGCATATGAGGACTGCTATTACCTATGTTCCAGCTTCTAATCCCTGATTCTTGCTTAGATCACAGCAGACGGCCTGTTGATTTTAAGGACTGAGGAGTGCTATAACGCTGATTCTTTTCCTTCCTTGGTAAGGGACTGTGTATTTTCCTGTATATTAAGACTCTCATTAGATACTTGTGGCTTAGAAACTCTGATTTTTTTAGAACTTTCCAAGATGCTCTGTAGATTTTTGGGATTGAGGACTCGTATAACCCAGATTCCTTATTCTTTCTTAGCAAAAGATCATGTAGTTGCCTGTAAATAAGGACTCCATTTTGCAGATTTATGCTCGAAAACCCCATGATTTGTGTTTAGTCCAAAGTAAGATGGCCTTAAGCTTTTTGGAATTGAGGACCCGAGTAAAGCAGATTCCTTAATCTTACTTAGCAATAGGCAGTGAAGTTTCCTTAATGTGAGGACTCAAATTATCCAGATTCCTACATCAAGAACCTGATTCGTGATTATATATAGGAAGATGGCCTGTAGTTTTTGGGATTGAGGACTCATATAAGGAAGACTCCTTATACTTCCTTAGCAATATGACGTGTAAATTCCTGTACATGACAACCTTTATTACCCAGCTTCCTGCTTCACTCTGCAGGATGCTGAGACTGTTCCTGGTGACTGAGAATTACAGTTTTTTGGATATCAAGATAAAGGCGTCCATATTTTTCTTTGGGAAGTGGAATCCAAGATTCCTGGTTCCCCTTCAAAAGACCTACTCAAAATGTGGAATATTCCAAACCCAATACCCCAATTCCTACCTGCCCGCTGACAACAATTTTCTGCACTTTGAGGTCCCCTGAATCGTGAATTTTTGTACCAATAAACCTTGTGATTCTGGGGCGTATGATTATGGTTGTAGATAGTTCCAAGAAACAAAAGGATTTCTAGGGTCAAATCCAGGATAAAACTAACAAGAGATTAGAAAGATCCGGAGGATCTGTAATGACAGATTTAGCATATCCACGGAGCAGCTAGCTCTGAAAATGTAGGGACCCAGAAGCCCAGATTGATGATTAAACTTTATCAAGAAGCCCTGTATATTCCGGAAAATGAGAACTCCTAGAACCGGATTTCTTTTTAATTCTCAGTAAGATGCCCTGATTTTTCCTGTCGATTTGGATTCCAAATCAGTATATGAAAAGGAAGATGCCAAGACGTTTCCTAGGTTCGTGGATTCCATGATTCCTGGTTACCATTAAAAGTACATAGTAAGCATTTGGCAAGTGCAAAACCCTTGTCCCTTCTCAAAATAAAAAGAGACATGGAAGGGGAAGGATTACAGGGTTCACCTTAAGACCAGGGTCACATGCAAATATGGCAAGGAGATTCTTTTTTGTCCTGGAATCTGGCCTTAGTTATTCTGAGAAACCTAACGGACCTACAGTGCACAACACCATTTAAAACTTTTAAGAGTACCGGAATGTTGCTGGATTCCTGAAATGACCGATTCAAAACATCCGAATGCTAAATTGCTCTGAAACATTTGGGGAGCTCGAAGATCTGTTTCTTGTTTGTCCCATAGCAGACAACCTAGGAATTTTTTGATTGAGGACGCTAACAACAATGATTCTTTATTCGTACTTAGTTGGAGGCCATGTAGTGTCCTGTATGTGAGGACTCTCTTTCCCTTGATTCCTGTTTCGAAACCCTGATTTTTGTTTGGCCCTTAGTAAGAAGTAATGTAGATTTTTTTCTAGAAGAACTGTGGAAAACAGATTTCTTCTCTTAAATTATCACGAAGTCATGTAGTTTCCTGTATATGAGGATTGTTATTACTCACATTGATACCTCCAATACCTCATTCTTCTTTAGCTGTCAGCAAGATGCCCTGTAGATTTTCAGGGCTGAGGACTCTTAAAACCGAGATTCCTGATTTTTAGCAACAGTCGTGCTGTTACCTGTATATGAGTACACCTGTTCACAGATACATGCATCGAAAGCTTGATTCTTGTTTAGATCTTAGGACGACACCGAATAATTTTTTGGAGATTGAGAAAACATGTCATCCACTTACCTTATTCTTTCTTAGGAAAAGTCAGTGCATTTGCCTGAATATGAGCATTTCATTTCCCTAGTTTATGGTTCAAAAACACAAATTCATGTTTAACCCTTAGCAAGAAACCCTGAATTTTTGTTGGGATGGAGGACACGTGTAAGCCAGATTCCTTATTCTCCTTTAGCAATAGACAGTGCAGTTTCCTGTATATGAGGACTCCCATTATCCAAATTCCTACTCCCAAAACCTGAATGGTGGTTATCTCTTAGCAAGACGGTCTGTAGGTTATTGGGATGGAGGCCTCGAGTAACCAAGATTCCTTATACTTCCGTAGCAACAGGTCGTGTGGTGATCTGTGTATGAGGATTCGCATTACTGAAAATCCTGCTTCATTCTCAGCAAGATGCCAAGGTATTTCCTGGTGACCTAGAATTCCAGTTGCTTGCATATCAAGAGAAAGACTCCCATAATGTTCTTGAGGAATTGGAACCCAAGATTCCTGGTCCCTTTTCAAAGACACACTAAAAATGTGGCGACATAGAAGCTCAGATTGCTGATTAAACCTTATCAAGAGATTTTGTAGATTTAGGCGATAGAGAACTCCAAGAACCAGATTCCCTTTCCATTCTCAGCAAGATGCCCTGAATTTCCCTGTCCATGTGCATTCCAAAACTCTGTGTACAAAAATGCAGATGCCAAGATGTTTCCTAGGGCGTGGAATCCAGGCATCCTGGTTACATTTTAATAATTCCTACTAAATATTTGGCACCTGCAAAACCCTAGGCCCCTCTACAAATAAAGTGCAAACGGAAATTTAAGGATTACCAAGTTCATCTTAAGACCAAAATTACATCCAAATACGGCAATATGATACTTTTTTTCTGGGAATCTGTCCTTAATTATCCCGAGGAACTTAAGGGATTTGTACTACCAGATAACTGATTACAACTCTCAAGAGGACCAGAATGTTTCTGGAGTCCTGAAATGACTGATTCATAGTACCCACAAAGCAAATATCTCTGAAACATGAGACGAGCTTGAAGCTTTGATTCTTGTTTATACCACATCAAGATGCCCTGATATTTTTCGGGTTGTGGAAAAGTGTATCACAGATTCCTTATTCTTCTTTACCGAGGGGCCGTGTAATTTCCTGTATATGAGAACTCCCTTTCCCCAGAATCCTGTTTGGAAACCCTGATTCTTGTTTTGCCATTACCAAGATGTCATGTAGATATTGTGAAGGAGGAACCATGTAATAGAGGTTTCTTAGTTCTCCCTAACTAGAGATAATGTAGATTTTGCATATGAGGACTGCTATTACCAATGTTCCAGCTTGTAAATCCTGATTCTTGTTTAGCCCACAGCAGATATCATGTTGATTTTAAGGACTGAGGACTGCTATATCTCCGATTATTTTTCTTCCTTGGCAAGGGGCTGTGTATTTTCCTGTATATTAGGATTCTCATTAGATACATCCTGCTTCAAAACTCTGATTCTATTTGGAACTTTCCAAGATGCTCTGTAGATTTTTGGGATTGAGGACTCGTATAACCCAAATTCCTTATACTTTCTTAGCAAAAGGTCATGGAATTGAGTGTAAATAAGGACTCCATTTTCCAGATTCATGCTCAAAACCACCATGATTCGTCCATAGCAAGATGAACTTAAGCTTTTTTGGGATTGAGGGCCTGAGTAATGCAGATTCCTTGTTGTTACTTAGTAATAGGCAGTGACGCTTTCTTTATGTGAGGACTCCCATTACCCAGATTTCTACTTCAAAAACCTGATTCCTTCTTATGTCTTAGGAAGAAGGCCTGTAGTTTTTGGGATTGAGGACTCATATAAGAAAGATTTCTTATACTTCCTTAGCAATATGATGTGTAGTTTCCTGTATATGACGACTTCCTTTACCCAGCTTCCTGTTTCACTCTGCAGGATGCTGAGACTGTTCCTGGTGACCGAAAATTCCCGTTTTTTGGATATCAAGAGAAAGACGTCCATATTTTTCTTTGGGAAGTGGAATCCAAGATTCCTGGATCCCCTTCTCAAGACCTTCCCAAAATGTGGAATATTCCAAACCCAAAAGCCCAATACCTACCTGCTCACACCCAAGAATTTTCTGTATTTTGAGGTCACATAAATCGAGGAAAATTTGTACCAATATACCTTTTGATTCTGGGGAATATAATTGTGGTCGTAGATGGTCCCAGGAAACAAAAGGATTTCTAGGGCCAAACCATTGATTACAACTAACAAGACGACCTAGAAAGATCCTGAGAATCTTTAATGACAGATTTAGCATATCCAGGGAGCAAGTAGTTCTGAAAAGACTGATTCATAATAACAGAATGCTAAATTGTTCTAAAGCATTGGGGAGCTTGAAGATCTGTTTCTTCTTTGTCCCATAGGAGACAACCTTGGAATTTTTTTGATTGAGGACACGTACAACAATGACTCTTAATTTGTACATAGTTGGAAGCCATGTAGTGTCCTGTATGAGAACACTCTTTCCCTTGATTACTGTTTCGATAACCTGATTCTTGTTTAGCCCTTTGTAAGAAGTCATATAGATTTTTTGATAGAGGAACCTTGGAAAACAGATTTCTTCTCTTTTATTAGTAAGAGGCCATGTAGTTTGCTGCATTTGAGGATTGATATTACCAACATTCATGCCTCGAATCCCTGACTCTTCTTTAGCCATCAGCAAGCTGCCCTGTAGGTTTTCAGGACTGAGGACTCATATAACCCAGATTTCTTATTTTTATCAACAGCCATGAAGTTACCTGTATATGAGTACTCCTGTTCACAGATACATGCGTCGAAAGCTTGATTCCTGTTTAGATCTTAGGAATACGCCGTATACTTTTTAGGAGATTGAGAAAACATGTCACTCACATTCCTTATACTTTCGTAGGAAATGTCAGAGCATTTGCCTATATATGAGGATTTCATTTCCCTAGTTTATGCTTCAAAAAACCAAATTCGTGTTTAGCCCTTAGCAAGAAACCCTGAAGTTTTATTGGAATGGAGGACACTTGTAAACCAGATTCCTTTTTCTCCTTTAGCAATAGACAGTGCAGTTTCCTGTATATGAGAACTCCCATTATTCAGATTCCTACTCCCAAAACTTGATTGGTGGTTATCTCCTAGGAAGATGGTCTGCAGGTTTTTGGGATGGAGACCTCGTGTAACCAAGATTTCTTATTCTTCCATAGCATCAGGTCGTGTAGTGTTCTGTATATGAGGACTCCCATTACTGAAATTCATGCTTCATTCTCAGCAAGACGCCAAGATATTTCCTGGTGACCAAGAATTCAAGTTTCTTGGATATCAAGAGAAAGACTCCCATAAAGTTCTTGAGTAATTGGAACCCAAGATTCCTGGTCTCTTTTCAAAAGACACACTAAAAATGTGCCGACATAGAAGGCCAGATTGCTGATTAAACCTTATCAAGAGACATTGTAGACTTAGACGATTGAGAACTCCAAGAAACGGATTCCCTTTCCGTTCTCAGCATGATGCCCTGAATTTCCCAGTCCATGTGGATTCCAAAACTCTGTGTACAAAAATGCACATGCCCAGATGTTTCTGAGGACGTGGAATCCTTTGATCCTGGTTACATTTTAATAATTTCTATAAATATTTGGCAACCGCAAAACCCTCGGCCCCTCTCCAAATAAAGTACAAACAGAAATTGAAGAATTACCAAGTTAATGTTAAGACCAAAATTACATCCAAATACGGCAAGATGATACATTTTTCTGGGAAACTGGCCTTAATTGTCCCGTTGCACCCAAGGGACATGTACTACCAGATACCTGATTATAACTGTCAAGGGGACCAGAATGTTGCTGGAGTCCTGAAATGACTGATTCACAATACCCACAAGCCAAATATCTCTGAAACATGAGACGAGCTCGAAGCCTTGATTCTTGTTTATACTGCAGCAAGACACCCTGAGAATTTTTAGGATTCTGGACTATGTATCACAGATTCCTTATTCTTCTTTACCGTGGGGCCGTGTAATGTCCTGTATATAAGGACTCCCTTTCCCGAGAATCCTGTCTGAAAATCCTGATTCTTGTTTTGCCAATAGCAACATGTCATGTAGGTATTGTTACGGAGGAACCGTGTAAAAGAGGTTTCTTAGTTCTCTTTAGCTACAGATCATGTAGATTCTGAATATGAGGACTGCTATTACCTATGTTCCAGCTTCTAAACCCTGATTCTTGTTTAGCCCACTGTAGATGACATGTTGATTTTAATGACTGAGGACTGCTTTAACCCCGCTTCTTTTTCTTCCTTGGCAAAGGGCTGTGTATTTTCCTGTATATTAGGACTCTCATTAGATACATCCTGCTTCGAGAATATGATTCTTTTTAGAACTTTCCAGATGCTCCGTAGATGTTTGGGATTGAGGATTCGTGTAACCCAGATTCTTTATTCTTTCTTACCAAAAGTTCATGTAGTTGACTGTGAATAAGGACTTCCATTTTCCTGATTCATTCTCGAAAACAACATGATTCGTGTTTAACCAATAGCAAGATGACGTTAAACTTTTTTGGGATTGAGGACCCGAGTAACACAGAGTCCTTATTCTTACTTAGCAACAGGCCGTGATGTTTCCTTTATATGAGAACTCCCATAACCCAGATTCCTACTTCAAAAACCTGATTCGTGGTTACCTCTTAGGAAGACGGCCTGTAGTTTTTGGAATTGAGGACTCACATAAGGAAGATTCCTTATACTTCCTTAGCAATATGACGTGTAGTTTCCTGTATATGACGACCTCCATTTCCCAGTTTCCTGTTTCATTTTGCAGGATGCCGAGACAGTTCCTGATGACCGACAATTCCAGTTTTTTGGATATCAAGAGAAAGACGACCATAATGTTCTTTGGGAACTGGAATCAAAGATTCCTGGTTCCCCTACACAAGACCTCCCCAAAATGTGGAATATTCCAAACCCAAAACCCCAATTCCTTCCTGCCCACCCACAAGAATGTTCTGTACTTTGAGGTCACCTGAATCGAGGAATTTTGTACCAATATACCTTTTGATTCTGGGGAATATGATTATGGTCGTAGATGGTTCCAGGAAAAAAAGGATTTCTAGGGTCAAATCCTTGATTACAACTAACAAGAGGACCAGAAAGATCCTGAGGATCTGTAATGACAGATTTAGCGCATCCTCAGAGAAAGTAGCTCTGAAAATATAGGCACACAGAAGCTCAGATTGCTGATTAAACCTTATCATGAGGCCCTGTAGATTCCGGAAAATAAGAACTCCTACAACCGGATTTCCTTTTAATTCTCAGTAAGATGCACTGATTTTTCCTGTCGATTTGGATTCCTAATTAAGTATATCAAAAGACAGATGCCCACAAGTTTCCTAGGTTCGTGGATTCCATGAATCCTGGTTACCATTAAAAGTATGTAGCAAACATTTGGCAAGTGCAAAACTCTTGTCCCTTCTCAAAATAAAAAGAGACACGGAAGGGGAAGGATTACAGGGTTGACCTTAAGACCAGAGTTACATCCAATTATGGCAAGAAGATTCTTTTTGTCCTGGAATCTGGCCTTAGTTGTTCTGAGGAACCTAAAGGACTTTGAGTCGCCAATACCATTTACAACTTTTAAGAGGACCAGAATTTTGCTGGAGTCCTGAAATAAACGATTCATAATATCCAAATGCTAAATTGCTCTGAAATATTTGGGGATCTCGAAGATCTGTTTCTTGTGTGTCCCACATCAGACAACCTGGAATTTTTTGGAATGAGGGCGCGTACAACCATGATTCTTTATTCGTACTTAGGTCGAGGCCATGTAGTGCCTGTATATGAGGACTCTCTTTTCCTTGATTCCTGTATCGAAACCCTGATTCTTGTTTATCCCTTGGTAAGACGTCATGTAGATTTTTTGATAGAGGAACCGTGGCAAAGAGATTTCTTCTCTTTTATAAGCAAGAGGCCATGTAGTTTCCTGTATATGAGGATTGCTATTACCCACATTCATTCCTCAAATCCCTGATTCTTCTTTAGCTGTCAGCAAGAAGCCCTGTAGATTTTCAGGACTGTGGACTCGTATAACCGAGATTAATTATTATTAGCAACAGCCGTGCATTTACCTGTATATGAGTACTCCTGTTCAGAGATACATGCATCGATAGCTTGATTCTTTTTTAGATCTTAGAAAGATTCCATATATGTTTTGGAGATTGGGAAAATGTGTCACCCACATTCCTTATACTTTCGTAGGAAAAGTCAGTGCATTTGCTTGTATATGAGGATTTCATTTCCCTAGTTTATGCTTCAAAAACCCAAATTTGTGTTTAGCCCTTGGCAAGAATACCTGAAGTTTTATTGGGATGGAGGACACATGTAAACCAGATTCCTTATTCTCCTTTAGCAATAGACAGTGCAGTTTTCTATATATGAGGACTCCCATTATCCAGATTCCTACTCCCAATCCTGAATGTTGGTTATCTCTTAGAAAGACTAACCGTAGCCTTTTGGGATGGAGGCCTCGTGTAACCAAGAATTCTTATTCTTCCATAGCAACAGGTCGTGTAGTGTTCTCTATATGAGGAATCCCATTACTGAAATTCCTGCTTCATGCTCAGCATGACGCTACGATATTTTCTGGTGACCTAGAATTCCAGTTGCTTGGATATCAAGAGAAAGAGTCCCATAAATTTCTTGAGGAATTGGAATCCAATATTCCTGGTCCCTTTTCAAAAGACACACAAAAAATGTGGCGACATAGATGCCCAGATTGCTTACTAAACCTTATCAAGAGACTTTGAAGATTTAGGCGATTGAGAACACCAAGAACCGGATTCCCTATCTGTTCTCAGCAAGATGCCCTGAATTTCCCTGTCCATGTGGATTCCAAACTCTGTGTACAAAAATGCAGATGCCCAAATGTTTCCTAGGGACGTGGAATCCATGGATCCTGATTACATGTTCATAATTTGAACTAAATATTTGGCAACTACAAAACCCTCGGCCCCTCTACAAATAAACTGCAAACTGAAATTTAAGGAATACCAAGTTAACGTTAAGACCAAAGTTACATCTAAATACGGCAAGATAATAATTTTTTCCGGGAAACTGTCCATAACTGTCCTGTGGAACCTAAGGGACTTGTACTACCAGATACCCGATTACAGCTGTCAAGAGGACCAGAATGTTGCTGGAGTCCTGAAATGACTGATTCATAATACCCAGAAGCCAAATATCTCCAAAACATGAGACAAGCTCGAAGCCTTGATTCTTGTTTTTACCGCAGCAAGACACCCCGAGAATTTTTCGGATTGTGGACTAGTGTATCACAGATTCCTTATTCCTCTTTACCGAGGGGCTGTGTAATGTCCTGTATATGAGGACTCCCATTCCTCAGAATCCTGTTTGGAACCCTGATTCTTGTTTTGCCATTATCAAGATGTCATGTAGATATTGTGATGGAGGAACCATGTAAAAGAGGTTTCCTAGTTGTCCTTAGCTACAGAACATGTAGATTTTGCATATGAGGACTGCTATTACTTATGTTCCAGCTTCTAATCCCTGATTCCTGTTTAGCCCACAGCAGATGGCCTGTTAATTTTAAGGACTGAGGAATGCTGTAACCCCGATTCTTTTTCTTCCTTGGCAAGGGGCTGTGTATTTTCCTGTATATTGGGACTCTCATTAGATACATCTTGCCTCAAAACTCTGATTCTTTTTAGAACTTTCCAAGATGCTCTGTAGATTTTTGGGATTAAGGACTCGTGTAACCGAGATTACATATTCTTTCTTAGCAAAAGGTCATGTAGTTGCCTGGAAATAATTACTCCATTTTCCAAATTCATTCTCGAAAACAGCATGATTCGTGTTTAACCCATAGCAAAATGACCTCAAGCTTTTTTGGGATTGAAGACCCGAGTAACGCAGATTCCTTATTCTTACTTAAAAGAGGCAGTGAATTTTCCTGTATGTGGGGACTCCCATTACCCAGAATCCTACTACAAAAACCTGAATCATGATTACGTCTTAGGAAGACAGCCTGTAGATTTTGGGATTGAGGACTCATATAAGGAAGATTCCTTATACTTCCATAGCAATATGACGGGTATTTTCCAGTAATGATGACATCCATTACCCAGCTTCCTGCTTCACTCTGCTGGATGCTGAGACAGTTCCTGGTGACCGAGAATTCCAATTTTGTGAATATCTATAGAAAGACATCCATAATGTTCTTTGGTAACTGGAATCCAAGATTCCTGGTTGCCCTTCACAAGACCTCCCCAAAATGTGGAATATTCCAAACCAAAAACCCCAATTCTTACATGCCCACCAACAAGATTTTTCTGTACTTTGAGGTCACCTGAATCGAGGCATTTGTACCAATATAACTTTAGATTCTGGGGAATATGATTATGGTCGTAGATGGTCCCAGGAACCAAAAAGTTTCATAGGGCCAAATCCTTGATTACAACTAGCAAGAGGACCAGAAAGAACCTGAGGATCTGTAAGGACAGATTTAGCATATCAATGGAGCAAGTAGCTCTGAAAATGTAGGGACCCAAAAGCCCAGATTGGTTTTTAAACCTTTTCAAGAGACCCTGTAGATTCCGGAAAATGAGAAATCCTAGAACCGGATTTCCTTTTAATTCTCAGTAAGAAGACCTGTTTTTTCCTGTCAATTTGGATTCCAAATTCAGTATATCAAAAGACAGATGCCCAGAAGTTTCCTAGGATTGTGGATTCCATGATTCCTGATTACAATTAAAAGTATGTACTAAACATTTGGCAAGTGCTTATAACTTGTCCCTTCCCAAAATAAAAAGAGACATGGAAGAGGAAGGATTACAGTGTTCACCTTAAGACCAAAGTTACAACCACATATGACAAGAATATTATTTTTGTCCTGGAATCTGGCCTTAGTTGTTCTGAGGAACCTAACGGACTTGGATTGCCCAATCATATTTACAATTTTTAAGAGGACCAGAATGTTGCTGGAGTCCTGACATGACCGATTCATAATATCCGAATACTAAATTGCTCTGAAACATTTGGGGAGCTCGAAGATCTATTTCTTGTTCGTCCCATAGCAGACAACCTGGGAATTTTCTGGATTGAGGGCGCATACAAAAATGATTCTTTATTCGTACTTAGTTGGAGGTCATGTAGTATCATGTATGAGAGGACTCTCTTTCCCTTGATTCCTGTTTCGAAACCCTGATTCTTGATTAGCCCTTAGTAAGAAATCATGTAGATTTATTGATAGAGTAACCATGGAAAACAGATTTCTTCTCTTTTATTAGCAAGAAGCCATGTAGTTTCCTGTATATGAGGATTGCTATTACCCACATTCATTCCTCGAATCCCTGATTCTTCTTTACCCTTCAGCAAGATGCCCTGTAGATTTTCAGGACTGAGGACTCGTATAACCCAGATTCCTTATTTTTAGCAATAGCCATTAAGTTAACTGTATATGAGTCCTGCTGTTTACAGATACATGCGTCAAAAGCTTGATTCTTGTTTAGATCTTAGCAAGACACCGTATATTTTTTTGGAGATTGAGAATAATTGTCACCCACATTCCTTATTCTTTCTTAGGAAAAGTCAGTGCATTTGCCTGTATATGAGAATGTCATTTCCCTAGTTCATGTCAAAAACCCAAATTCGTTTAAGCCCTTAGCAAGAAACCCTGAAGTTTTATTGGGATGGAGGACACATGTAAACCAGATTCCTTACTCGCCTTTAGCAATAGACAAGGCAGTTTCTTGTATATGAGGACTCCCATTATCCAGATTCCTACTCCCAATACCTGAATGATGGTTATCTCACAGCAAGATGGTCTGTAGGTTTTTGGGATGGAGCCCTCGTGTAACGAAGATTGGTTATTCTTCCGTAGCAACATGTCGTGTAGTGTTCTGTATATGAGAACTCCCATTACTGAAATTCCTGCTTCATCCTCAGCAAGATGCCAAGATATTTCCTGGTGACCTAGTATTCCAGTTGCTTGGATATCAAGAGAATGACTCCCATACAGTTTTTGAGGAATTGGAACCCAAGATTCCTGGTCCCTTTTCAATAGACACACTAAAAATGTGGCGACATAGAAGCCCATATTGCGGATTAAACCTTATCAGGAGACTTTGTAGATTTAGGCGATAGAGAACTCCAAGAACCAAGCATTCCCTTTCCGTTCTCAGCAAGATACCCTGAATTTCCCTCTCCATGTGGATTCCAAAACTCTGTGTACAAAAATGCAGATGCCCAGATGTTTCCTGGGGACGTGGAATCCATGGATCCTGGTTACATTTAAATAATTCGTACTAAATATTTGGCAACTGCAAAACCCTCGGCCCCTCTACAAATAAAGTACAAACTGAAATTGAAGGATTACCGAGTGCATCTTAAACCAAAGTTACATCCAAATACAGTAATATGATACTTTTTTCCCAGAAGTCTGGCCTTAAATGTCCTGAGGCACTTAAGGGATTTTTACTACCAGATACCCGATTTCAACTCTCAAGAGGACCAGAATGTTGCTGGAGTCCTGAGATGACTGATTCATAATATCCAAAACCCAAATATCTCTGAAACATGAGACGAGCTCAAAGCCTTGATTCTTGTTTCTACCGCAGAAAGACACCCTGAGAATTTTTCGTATTGTGGACTAGTGTAACACAGATTCCTTATTCTTCTTTACCGAGGTACTTTCCTGTATATGATGACATCCACTACCCAGCTTCCTACTTCACTCTGCATGTTGCCAAGACAGTTCCTGTAGACCGAGAATTCCAGGTTTTTGGATATCAAGAGAAAGACGTTCATAATGTTCTTTGGGAACTGGAATCCAAGATTCTTGTTTCTCCTTCAAAACACCTCCACAAAATGTGGAATATTCCAAACTCAAAACCCCAATTCCTACCTGCCCACCCACAAGAATTTTTTGTACTTTGACATCACCTGAATCGAGGAATGTTTTACCAATATAACTTTTGATTCTGGGTAATATGATTATGGTTGTAGATGGTTCCAGGAAATAAAAGGATTTCTAGGGCCCAATCCTTGATTACAACTAACAAGAGGACCAGAAAGATGCTGAGGATCTGTAATGAAAGATTTAGCATATCCTCGGAGCAACTAGCTCTGAAAATGTAGGGACCCAGAAGCCAAGATTGGTGATTAAACCTTATCAAGAGGCCCTGTAGATTCCAGAAAATGAAAACTCCTAGAACCGTATTTCCTTTTTATTCTCAGTAAGATGCCCTGATTTTTCCTGTCGATTTGGATTCCAAATTCAGTACATCAAAAGACAGATGCCCAGAAGTTTCCTAGGTTCGTGGATTCCATGATTCCTGGTTACCTTTAAAAGTACGTAGTATACATTTGGCAAGTGCAAAACCATTGTCCCGTCTCAAAATAAAAAGAGACACGGAAGGGGAAGGATTACAGTGTTCACCTTAAGATCAGAGTTACATCCAAATATGGCAAGAAGATTCTTTTTGTCCTGGAATCTGCCCTTAGTTGTTCTGTGGAAACTAACGGATTTGGAGTGCCCAATACCATTTACAAATTTTAAGAGGACCAGAATGTTGCTGGAGTCCTGAAATTACCAATTCACAATATCCGAATGCTAAATTGCTCTGAAACATTTGGAGAGCTCGAAGATCTGTTTCGTGTTTGTACCATAGCTGACAACCTGGGAATTTTTTGGATTGCGGGCACGTAAAACAATGATTCTAAATTCGTACTTAGTTGGAGACCATGTAGTGTCCTGTATGTGAGGTCTCTCTTTTCCTTGATTCTTGTTTCGAATCCCTGATTCTTGTTTAGCCCTTAGTAAAAAGTCATGTAGATATTTTGATAGAGGAACCGTGGAAAACAGATTTCTTCACTTTTATTAGCAAGAGGCCATGTAATTTCCTGTATATGAGGATTGCTATTACCCTCATTCATTCTTCGAATCCCTGATTCTTCTTCAGCCGTCAGCAAGATTACATGTAGATTTTCAGGACTGAGAGCTCGTATAACCCAGATTCCTTATTTTTAGCAAGAGCCGTGCAGTTACCTGTATATGAGGACTCCTGTTCACAGATACATGCGTCGAAAGCTTGATTCTTGTTTATATCGTAGGAAGACGCCATATACTTTTTTGGAGATTGAGGAAACATGTCACTCACATTCCCTAATCTTTCTTAGGAAAAGTCAGTGCATTTGCCTGTATATGAGCATTTCATTTCCCTTGTTTATGCTTCAAAAACCCAAATTCGTGTTTAGCCCTTAGCAAGAAACCCTGAAGCTTTATTGGGATGGAGGACACATGTAAACCAGATTCCTTATTCTTCTTTAGCAATAGACAGTCAAGGTTCCTGTATATGAGGACTCCCATCATCCAGATTCCTACTTTCAATTCTGAATGGTGGTTATCTCTTAGCAAGACGGTCTGTAAGTTTTTGGGATGGAGACCTCGTGTAACCAACATTCCTTCTTTTTCCATAGCAACAGGTCGTGTATTGTTCTGTCTATGAGGACTCCTATTACTGAAATTCCTGCTTCATTCTCAACAAGAAGCCATGATATTTCCTGGTGACCTATAATTCTATTTGCTTGGATATCAAGAGAAAGACTCCCATAAAGTTCTTGAGGAATTGGAACTCAAGATTCCTGGTCCGTTTTCAAAAGGCCCACTAAAAATGTGGCGATATCGAAGCCCAGATTGCTGATTAAACCTTATCAACAGATTTTGTAATTTAGGCCATTGAGACCTCCAAGAACCGGATTCCCTTTCTGTTCTCAGCAAGATGCCCTGAATTTTCCTGTCCATGTTGATTGCAAAACTCTGTGTACAAAAATGCAGATACCCAGATGTTTCCTAGGGATGTAGAATCCATGGATCCTGGTTACAATTTAATAATTCGTACTAAATATTTGGCAACTGCAAAACCCTCGGCTCCTCTACAAATAAATTACAAACGGAAATTTAAGGATTAACAAGTTCATCTTAAGAGAAAATTACATCCAAATACGGCAAGATGATACTTGTTTTCAGGGAATCTGGCTTTAATTGTCCCAAGCAACTTAAGCGATTTGTACTATCAGATACCTGATTACAACTCTCAACAACACCAGATGTTGCTGGAGTCCTGAAATGACTGATTCATAATACCCACAAATATCTCTGAAACATGCAAAGACCTCGAAGCCTTGATTCTCGTTTATACTGAAGCAAGACTCCTTGAGAATTTTTCGGATTGTGGACTAGTGTATCACAGATTCCTTATTCTTCTTTACCTAGGTGCCGTGTAATGTCCTGTATATGATGACTCCCTTTACCCGAATCCTGTTTGGAATTCCTGTTTCTTCTTTTGCCATTAGCAAGATGTCATGTAGATATTGTGATGGAGGAACCGTGTAAAAGAAGTTTCTTAGGTCTCCTTAGCTAGAGATCATGTAAATTCTGCATATGAGGACTGCTATTAACCTATGTTCCAGCTTCTAATCCCTGATTCTTCTTTAGCCCACAGCAGACGGCCTGTTGATTTTAAGGTCTGAGGACTGCTATAACCCCGATTCGTTTTATTCCTTGGCAAGGGGCTGTGTATTTTTCTGTATATTAGGACTCTCATTAGATATATCCTGCTTCGAATCTCTGATTCTATTTAGAACGTTACAAGACGCTCTGTAGATTTTTGGGATTGAGGCCCCTGTAACCCAGATTCCTTATTCTTTCTTAGGAAAAGGTCATGTAGTTGCCTGCAAATAAGGACTCCATTTTCCAGATTCATGCTCGAAAACACCATGATGCGTGTTTAGCCCATAGCAAGTTGACCTTAAGCTTTTTGGGATTGAGGACCTGAGTAACGCGGATTCCTTTTTCTTACTTAGCAATATGCAGTGAAGTTTCCTTTATGTGCGGACTCCCATTACCCAGTTACCTACTTCAAACCCTGATTCATGGTTACGTCTTAGGAAGACGGCCCATAGTTTTTGGCATTGAGGACTCATATAAGGAAGATTCCTTATACTTCCTTAGCAATATGACGTGTGGTTTCCTGTATATAACGACCTCCATTACACAGTTTCCTGCTTCACTCTACAGCATGCCGAGACTGTTCCTGGTGACCGAGAATTCCAGTGTTTTGGATATCAAGAGAAAGACGTCCATAATTTTCTTTGGGAACTTGAATCCAAGATTCCTGGTTCCCCTTCAAATGACCTCCGCAAAATGTGGAATATTCCAAACAAAAAACCTCAATTCCTACCTGCCCACGCAGAAGAATTTTCTGGACTTTGAGGACTCCTGAATCGAGGAATTTTGAACCAATATACCTTTTGACTCTGAGGAATATGATTATGGTCGTAGATGGTCCCAGAAAACAAAAGGATTTCTAGGGCTAAGTCCTTGATTACAACTAACAAGAGGACCAGAAAGTACCAGAGGTTCTGTAATGACAGATTTAGTGTATCCACGGAGCAAGTAGCTCTGGAAATGTAGGGAACCAGAAGCCCAGATTGCTGATAAAACCTTATCTAGAGGCCCTGTAGATTCCAGAAAATGAGAACTCCTAGAACCGGATTTCCTTTTAATTCTCAGTAAGATGCCCTGATTTTTTCTGTCAATTAGGATGCCATATCCACTATATCAAAAGACAGATGCCCAGAAATTTCTTTGGTTCATGGATTCCATGATTCCTGGTTGCCATTAAAAGTACGTAGTAAACATTTGACAAGTGCAAAACACTTGTCTCGTCTAAAAATAAAGAGAGACACGGAAGGGGAATGATTACAGGGTTCACATTAAGACCAGAGTTACATCCAAATATGGCAAGACTATTCTTTTTCTCCTGGAATCTGGCCTTAGTTGTTCTGAGGATCCTAACAGACTTGGAGTGCCCAGTACCATTTACAACTTTTAAGAGGACCAGAATGTTGCTGGAGTCCTGAAATGACCGATTCATAACATCCGAATGCTAAATTGTTCTGAAACATTTGGGGAGCTAGAAGATCTCTTTCTTGTTTGTCCCATAGCAGACAACCTGGGAATTTTTTGGATTGAGGACACGTACAACAATGATTCTTTATTCGCACTTAGTAGGAGGCCATGTAGTGGCCTGTATGTGAGAACTCTCTTTCCCTTGATCCTTGTTTCAAAACCCTGATTCTTTTTTAGCCCTTATTAAGAAGTCAGGTAAATTTTTTGATAGAGGAACAGTGGAAAACAGTATTCCTCTCTTTTATTGGCAAGAGGCCATGTAGTTTCCTGTATATGAGGATTGTTTTACCACATTCATGCCTCAAATCCCTGATTCTTCTTTGGCCGTCAGCGAGATGCCCTGTAGATTTTCAGGACTGAGAATTCATATAACCCAGATTTCTTAATTTTAGCAACAGCCGTGCTGTTACCTGTGTATGAGTACTCCTGTTCACACATACATGCATCGAAACCTTGATTCTTCTTTAGATCTTAGGAAGACGCCGTATACTTTTTTGGAGATTGAGAAAACATGTCAACCACATTCCTTATTCTTTCTTAGGAAAAGTCAGTGCATTTGCCTGTATATGAGCATTTCATTTCCCTAGTTTATGCTTCAAAAACCCAAATTCGTTTTTAGCCCATAGCAAGAAACCCTGAAGTTTTATTGGGATGGAGGACACATGTACACAAGATTCCTTTTTCTACTTTAGCCATAGACAGTGCAGTTTCCTGTATATGAGGACTCCCATGATCCAGATTCCTACTCCCAATACGTGAATGGTGGTTATCTCTTAGCAATACGATCTGTAGGTTATTGGGATGGAGGCCTCGAGTAACCAAGATTCCTTATTCTTCCATAGCAACAGATTGTGTAGTGTTCTCTATATGAGGACTCCCATTACTGAAATTCCTGCTTCATTCTCAGCAAGACACCAAGGTATTTGCTGGTGACCTAGAATTCCAGTTGCTTGGATATCAAGAGAAAGACTCCCATAAAGTTCTTGAGGAATTGGAACCCAAGATTCCTGGTCCCTTTTCAAAAGACACACTAAAAATGTGGCGACATAGAAGCCCAGATTGCTGATTACACCTTATCAAGAGGCTCTGTAGATTTAGGCGATCGAGAACTCCAAGAGTCCCATTCCGATTTCAGCAAGATGCCCTGAATTTCCCTCTCCTTGTGGATTCCAAAACTCTGTGCACAAAAATGCAGATGCCCAGATGTTTCCTAGGGACGAGGAATCCATGGATCCTGGTTATATTTTAATAATTTGTACTAAATATTTGGCAACTGCAAAACCCTCGGACCCTCTACAAATAAAGTACAAACCGAAATTTAAGGGTTACCAATTCATGTTAAGACCAAAGTTACATCCAAATACGGCAAGATGATACTTTTTTACGGGAAACTGGCCTTAATTGTCCAGAGGCACCTATGGGACTTGTCCTACCAGATACCCGATTATAACTCTCAAGAGCATTAGAATGTTGCTGGATTCCTGAAATTACTGATTCATAATAGCCACAAGCCAAATATCTCTGAAACATGAGATGAGCTCGAAGCCTTGATTCTTATTTATACCCCAGCAAGACACCCTGAGATTTTTTCGGATTATGAACTAGTGTATCACAGATTCCTTATTCTTCTTTACCAAGGGGCTGTGTAATATCCTACATATGAGGACTCCCATTTCCCAAAACCTTGTTTGGATTCGTGCTTTGAAAATAGCAAGTTGTCATGTAGATATTGTAACGGCGGAACCGTGTAAAAGATGTTTCTTAGTCTCCTTAGCTAGAGATCATGTAGATTCTGCATATGAGGACTGTTATTAACTGTGTTCCAGCTCTAAACTCTGATTATTGTTTAGATCACAGCAGATGGTCTGTTGATTTTAAGGACTGAGGACTGCTATAACCTTATTCCTTTTCTTCCTTGGCAAGGGGATGTGTATTTTCCTGTATATTAGGATTCTCATTGGATACATCCTGCTTCAAAACACTGATTCTTTTAAGAACATTCAAAGATGCTCTGAAGATTTTTGTGATTGAGGCCTTGTGTAACCCAGATTCCTTATTCTTTCTTAGCATAAGCTCATGTAGTTGTCTGTAAATAAGGACTCCATTTTCCAGATTCATGCTCGAAAACATGATTCGTGTTTAGCCCATAGCAAGATGACTTAAGTTTTTTGGGATTGAGTACCCGAGTACGTGGCTTCCTTATTATTACTTAGCAATAGGCAGTGAAGTTTCCTTTATGTGAGGACTCCCATTACCCAGATTTCTACTTCCAAAACCTGATTCGTGGTTATGCTTTAGGAAGATGGCCTGTAGTTTTTGGGATTGAGGACTCATATAAGGAAGATTCCTTATAATTCCTTAGCAATATGACGTGTAGTTTCCTGTATATGACGACCTCCATTACCCAGCTTCCTGCTTCACTCTGCAGGATGCCGAGACAGTTCCTGGTGTCCGAGAATTCCAGTTTTTTGAATATCAAGAGAAATACGTCCACAATATTATTTGGGAAATGGAATCCAGGATTCCGGGTTCCCCTTCATAAGACATCCCCAAAATGTGGAATATTCCAAACACAAAACCCCAATTCCTACCTGCCCACCCACACGAATATTCTGTACTTTGAGGTCACCTGAATCGAGGAATTTTCTTCCAATATACCTTTTGATTCTGGGGATTATGATTATGGTCATTTATGGTCCCAGGAAACACAAGGATTTCAAGGGCCAAACACCCTGATTTTTCCTAACTATTTGGATTCCAAATTCAGTTTATCAAAAGACAGATGCCCAGAAGCTTCCTAGGTTCGTGCATTCCATGATACTTTGTTACCTTTAAAAGTACGTAGTAAACATTTGGCAAGTGCACAAACTTTGCCTGTCTCAAAATAAAAAGAGACATGGAAGGGGAAGGATTACAGGGTTCACCTTAAGACCAGAGTTACATCCAAATATAGCAAGAAGATTCTTTTTGTCCTGGAATCTGGCCTTAGTTGTTCTGAGGAACCTAACGGACTTGGAGTGCCCAATACCATTTACAACTTTTAAGAGGACCAGAATGTTGCTGGAGTCCTGAAATGACTGATTCATAATATCCGAATGCTAAATTGCTCTGAAACATTTGGGGACCTCGAAGATCTGTTTCTTTTTTATAACATAGCAGACAACCTTGGAAATTTTTGGATTGAGGATGCGCACAACAATGATGCTTATTCCTACTTAGTTGGAGGCCATGTAGTGTCCTGTATGTGAGGACTCTCTTTCCCTTGATTCCTGTATCGAAACCCTGATCCTTGTTTTGCCCTTAGTAAGAAATCATGTAGATTTTTTGATAGACGAACTGTGGAAAACAGATTTCTTCTATTTTATTAGCAAGAGGCCACGTAGTTTCCTATATATGAGGACTACTATTACACACATACATGCCTCGAATACCTGATTCTTCTTTATCCGTCAGCAAGATGCCCTGTAGATTTTCAGGACTAAGGACTCGTATAACCTAGATTCCTTATTTTTAGCAACAGCCATGCAGTTTCCTGTATATGAGTACTCCTGTTCACAGATACATGCGTCGAAAGCTTGATTCTTGTTTAGATCTTAGGAAGACGCCATATGCTTTTTTGGAGATTGAGAAAACATGTCACCCACATTCCTTATTCTTTCTTAGGAAAAGCCAGTGCATTTGTCTTTATATGAGGATTTCATTTCCCTAGTTTATGCTTCAAAAACCCAAATTCGTGCTTAGCCCTTAGCAAGAAACCCTAAAGTTTTATTGGGATGGAGGACACGTGTAAACCAGATTCCTTATTCTCCTTTAGCAATAGTCAGTGCAGTTTCCTGTTTATGAGGATTCCTATTATCCAGATTCTTACTCCCAAAACCTGAATGGTGTTTATCTCTTAGCAAGACGGTCTGTACGTTTTTGGGATGGAGGCCTCGTGTAACCAAGATTCCTTATTCTTCCGTTCCAACAGGTTGTATAGTGTTCTGTATGTGAGGACACCCAAAACTGAAATTCCTGCTTCTTTCTCAGCTAGATGCCAAGATATTTCCTGCTAACCTAGAATTCCAGTTGCTTATATATCAAGGGAAAGATTCCCGTAAAGTTGTTGAGGAATTGGAACCCAAGATTCCTGGTCCCTTTTCAAAAGACTCACTAAAAATATGGCGACAAAGAAGCCCAGATTGCTGATTATACCTTATCAAGAGAATTTGTAGATTTAGGCGATTGAGAACTCCCAGAACCGGATTCCCTTTCCGTTCTCAGCAAGATGCCCAGAATTTGCCTGTTCATGTGGATTCCAAAACTCTGTGTACGAAAATGCAGATGGCCAGATGTTTCCTATGGACTTGGAATCCATGGATCCTGGTTTGATTTTAATAATTCGTACAAATATTAGGCAACTGCAAAGCACTCTTTCCTTCTCCAAATAATGTACAAACGGAAATTTAAGGGTTACCAAGTTAATGTTAAGACCAAAGTTACATCCAAATATGGAAGTTGATACTTTTTTCCGGGAAAATGGACTTAACTGTCCCGAAGAACCTAAGGGACTTGTACTACCAGATACCCAATTACAACTCTCAAGAGGACCAGAATGTTGCTTGAGTCCTGAAATGATTGATTCATAATACCCACAAGCCAAATAACTCCAAAACATGAGACGAGCTCGAAGCCTTGATTATTGTTTATACCGCAGCAAGACACCCTGAAAATTTGTCGGATTGTGGACTAGTGTATCACAGATTCCTTATTCTTGTTTACCGAGTGACTGTGTAATGTCCTGTATATGAGGACGCCCGTTCCCAGAGTCCTGTTTGGAAACCCTGATTCTTGTTTTGCCATTAGCTAGATGTCATGTAGATATTGTGACGGAGGAACTGTGTAAAAGAGATTTCTTAGATCTCCTTAGCTAGATATCATGTAGATTCTGCATATGAAGACTGCTTTTACCTATTTTCCAGCTTCTAAATCCTGATTCTTGTTCAGCCCATAGCAGATTGCCTGTTGATTTTAAGGACTGAGGACTGCTGTAAGCCCGATTCGTTTTCTTCCTTAGCAAGGGACTGTGTATTTTCCTATATATTAGGAATCTCATTACATACATCCTGGTTCGAAACTCTGATTCTGTTAGAACATTCCAAGATGCTCTGCAGATTTTTGGGATTGAGGATTCGTATAACCCAGATTCCTTGTTCTTTCTTAGCAAAAGGTCATGTAGTTGTCTGTAAATAAGGACTCAAATTTCCAGATTCATGCTCGAAAACACCATGATTCGTGTTTAGCCCATAGCGAGATGACGTAAGCTTTTTTGGGTTTGAGGACCCGAGTACGCAGATTCCTTATTCTTACTTAGCAAGAGGCAGAGAATTTTCCTTTATGTGAGGACTCCCATTACACAGACTCCTACTTCAAAATTCTGATTCGTGGTTACTTCTTAGGAAGACGACCTGTAGTTCTTGGGATTGAGGACTCATATAAGGAGGATTCCTTATACTTCCTTAGCAATATGATGTGTAGTTTCCTGTGTATGATGACCTCCATCACCCATATTCCTGCTTCACTCTGCAGGATGCTGAGACTGTTCCTGGTGACCGAAAATTCCAGATTTTTGAATATCAAGAGAAAGACGTCCATAATGATCTTGGGGAACTGGAATCCAAGATTCCTTGTTCCCCTTCAAAAGACCTCCGCAAAATGTGGAATATTCCAAACCCAAAACCCCAATTCCTACCTGCCCACCCACAAGAATTTTCTGTACTTTGAGGTCACGTGAATTGAGGAATTTTGTACCAATATACTTTTTATTCTGGGGAAAATGATTACGGTCGTAGATGGTCCCAGGAAACAAAAGGTTTTCTGGGGACAAATCCTTGATTACAACTAACAATAGGACCAGAAAGATCCTGAGGATCTGTACTGACAGATTTAACGTATCCACGGAGCAAGTAGCTCTGAAAATGTAGGGAACCAGAAGCCCAGATTGATGATTAAACCTTATTAAGAGGCCCTGTAGATTACAGAAAATTAGATCTCCTAGACCCGGATTTCCTTTTAATTCTCAGTAAGATGCCCTGATTTTTCCTGTCGATTTGAATTCCAAATTCAGTATATCAAAAGACAGATGCCCAGACGTTTCCTAGGTTCGTGGATTCCATGATTCCTGGTTACCATTAAAAGTACGTAGTAAACATATGGCAAGTGCAAAAGCCTTGTCCCGTCTCAAAATAAAAAGAGACACGGAAGGGGAAGGATTACAGGCTTCACCTCAAGACCAGAGTTACATCCAAATATGGCAAGAAGATTCTTTTTGTCATGAAATGTGGCCTTAGTTCTTCTAAGGAACCTAACGGACTTGGAGTGCCCAATACCATTTACAACTTTTAAGAGGACCACAATGTTGCTGGAGTCCTGAAATGACCAATTCATAATATCCGAATGCTAAATTGCTCTGAAACTTTTGGGGAGCTCGAAGATCTGTTTCTTGTTTGTCACATAGCAGACAACCTGGGAATTTTTTGGATTGAGGGCGCGTACGACCATGATTCTTTATTCATTCTTAGTTGGAGGCCATGTAGTGTCATTTATGTGAGGACTCTCTTTCCTTTGATTCCTGTTTCGAAACCCTGTTTCTTGTTTAGCCCTTAGTAAGAATTCATGTATATTTTTTGATAGAGGAACGGTGGAAAACAGATTTCTTCTCTTTTATTAGCAAGAAGCCATGTAGTTTCCTGTATATGAGGATTGCTAATACCCACATTCATGCGTGGAATTCCTGATTCTTCTTTAGCCATCAGCAAGATGCCCTGTAGATTTTCAGGACTGAGGACTCGTAGAACCCAGATTCCTTTTTTTTAGAAACAGTCGTGCAGTTACCTGTATATGAGTACTCCTGTTCATAGATACATGCGTCAAAAGCTTGATTCTTGTTTAGATCTTAGGAAGACGCCGTATATTTTTTGGAAATTGAAAAAACATGACACCCACCTCCTTATTCTTTCTTAGGAAAAGAGAGTGTATTTTCCTGTATATGAGGATTTCATTTCCCTAGTTTATGCTTCAAAAACCCAAATTGGTGTTTGGCCCTTACCAAGAAACCCTGAGGTTTTATTGGGATAGAGGACACGTGAAAACCAGATTCCTTATTCTCCTTTAGCAAAAGACAATGTAGTTTCCTGTATATGAGGACTCTCATTATCCAGATTCCTAATCCAAAATCATGAATGGTGGTTATCTATTAGCAAGACAGTCTGTACATTTTTGGGATGGAAGCCTCGTGTAACGAAGATTCCTTATTCTTCCATAGCAACAGGTCGTGTAGTGCTCTGTATATGAGGACTCCCATTACTAAAATTCCTGTTTCATTCTCAGCAAGACGCCAAGATATTTTCTGGTGACCTACAATTCCAATTGCTTGGATATCAAGAGAAAGACTCTCATGAAGTTCTTGAGGAATTGGAACACAATTCTGGTCCCTTTTCAAAAGACACACTAAAAATGTGGCGAAATAGAAGCCCAGATTGCTGATTAAACCTTATCAAGAGATTTTGTAGATTTAGGCGATTGAGAACTCCAAGATTACCTTTCAGATTTCACCGTGATGCCCTGAATTTCCCTGTCTATGTGGATTCTGAAACTCTGTGTACAAAAATGCAGATGCCCAGATGTTTCCTAGGGACATGGAGTCCATGGATCCTGGTTACAATTTAATAAGTCGTACTAAATATTTGGCAACTGCAAAACCCTCGGACCCTCTCTAAATAAAGTACAAACGAAAATTTAAGGGTTACCATGTTCATGTTAAGACCAAATTTACATCAAAATACAGCAAGATGATACTTTTTCCGGGAAAGTGGCCTTAATTGTCCTGAGGAAACTATTGGACGTGTACTACCAGATAACCAACTACAACTCTCAAGAGGACCAGAATGTTGCTGGAGTCCTGAAATTACTGAATCATAATACCCACAAGCCAAATATCTCCGAAACATGAGACGAGTTGGAAGCCTTGATTCTTGTTTATACTGCAGCAAGACACCCTGAGAATTTTTCGGATTGTGGACTAGTGTATCACAGATTCCTTATTCCTCTTTGCCGAGGGGACATGTAATGTCCTGTATATGAGGACTCCCATTCCCCACAATCCTGTTTGGAACCCTGATTCTTGTTTTGCCATTAGCTAGCTGTCATGTAGATATTGATGGAGGAACTGTGTAAAAGATGTTTCTTAGTTCTCCTTAGTTAGAGATCATGTAGATTCTGCATATGAGGACTGCTATTACCTTTCTTCCAGCTTCTAAACCCTGATTCTTGTTTTGCCCACAGCGTATGACCTGTTGATTTTAAGGAATGAGGACTGTTATAACCCGATTCCTTTTCTTCCTTGGAAAGGGGCTGTGTATTTTTCTGTATATTAGGATTCTCATTAGATGCATCCTGCTCCGAAACTCTGATTCTTTTTAGAACATTCCAAAATGCTCTGAAGATTTTTGGGATTGAGGCCTCGTGTACCCCAGATTCCTTATGCGTTCTTAGCCAAAGGTCATGTAGTTTTCTGTAAATAAGGTCTCCATTTTCCAGATTCATGCTCGAAAACACCATGATTTGTGTTTAGCCCATAGCAAGATGAGTTAAGCTTCTCTGGGATTGAAGACCGGAGTAATAAAGATTCCTTATTCTTACTTAGCAATAGGCAGTGAAGTTTTCTTTATGTGAGGACTCCCATACACAGATTCCTACTTCAAAAACCTGATTTGTGGTTACATCTTAGGAAGACAGCCTGTAGTTTTTGGGATTGAGGACTCATATAAGGAAGATTCCTTATACTTCCTTAGCAATTTGACGTGAAGTTTCCTGTATATGACGACCTCCGTTACCAAGCTTCCTGCTTCACTCTGCAGGATGCCGAGACAGTTCCTGGTGTCCGAGATTTCCAGTTTTTTGAATATCAAGAGAAAGACTTCCATAATGTTCTTTGGGAACTGGAATCCAAGATTCCTGGTTCCCCTTCACAAGACCTCTCCAAAAAGTGGAATATTCCAAACCCCAAACCCAAATTCCTACCTGCCCTCCCACAAGAATTTTCTGTACTTTGAGGTCACCTGAATCGAGAAATTTTGTACCAATATACCTTTTGATTCTTTGGATTATGATTATGGTCGTTTATTGTCACAGGAAACACAAGGATTTCTAGCCAAATCCTTGATTACAGCTAACAAAAGGACCAGAAGTATCCTGAGGATCTGTAATGACAGATTTAGTGTATCCACGGAGCAAGTATCTCTGAAAATGTACGGACCCATAAGCCCAGATTGCTGATTAAACCTTATCAAGAGGAACTATAGATTCTGGAATATGAGAACTCCTAGAGCCGTATTTACTTTTAATTCTCAGTAGGATGCCCTGATTTTTCCTGTCGATTTGGATTCCAAATTCAGCATATCAAAAGACAGATGCCCAGAATTAACTTAGGTTCGTGGATTCCATGATACTTTGTTACCTTTAAAAGTACGTAGTAAACATTTGGCCAGTGCACAAGCTTTGTCCCGTCTCAAAATAAAAAGAGACACGGATGGGGCAGGATTGCAAGGCTCACCTTAAGACCACAGTTACATCCAAATATGGCAAGAAAATTCTTTTTGTCCTGGAATCTGGCCTTAGTTGTTCTGAGGAACCTAACGGACTTGGACTGCCCAATACCATTTACAACTTTTAAGAGGACCAGAATGTTGCTGGAGTCCTGAAATGACTGTTTCATAATATCCATATGCTAAATTGCTCTGAAACATTTGGGGATCTCGAAGATCTGTTTCTTTTATATACCATAGCAGACAACCTTGGAAATTTTTGGATTAAGGGTGCATACAACAATGATTCTTATTCTTACTTAGTTGGAGGCCATGTAGTGTCCTGTATGTGAGGACTCTGATTCCCTTGATTCGTGTATCGAAACCCTGATACTGGTTTTGCCCTTAGTAAGAAGTCATGTAGATTTTTTGATAGAGGAACTGTAGAAAACAGATTTCTTCTATTTTATTAGCAAGAGGCCATGTAGTTTCCTATATATGAGGATTACTATTACACCCATACGTGCCTCGAATACCTGATTCTTCTTTAGCCGTCAGCAAGATGCCCTGTAGATTTTTAGGACTAAGGACTCGTGTAATCCAGATTCCTTATTTTTAGCAACAGCCGTGCAGTTTCCTGTATATGAGTACTCCTGTTCACAGATACATGCATCGAAAGCTTGATTCTTGTTTAGATCTTAGGAAGACGCCATATGCTTTTTTGGAGATTGAGAAAACATGTCTCCCACATTCCTTATTCTTTCTTAGGAAAAGCCATTGAATTTGCCTTTATATGAGGATTTCATTTCCCTATTTTATGCTTCAAAAACCCAAATTCGTGTTTAGCCCTTAGGAAGAAACCCTGAAGGTTTATTGGGATGGAGGACACTTGTAAACCAGATTCCTTTTTCTCCTTTAGCAATAGCCAGTGCTTTTTCCTGTTTATGAGGACTCCTATTATCCAGATTCCTACTCCCAAAACCTGAATGGTGTTTATCTCTTAGCAAGACGGTCTGTACGTTTTTGGGATGGAGGCCTCGTGTAACCAAGATTCCTTATTCTTCCGTTCCAACAGGTCGTATAGTGTTCTGTATGTGAGGACACCCAAAACTGAAATTCCTGCTTCATTCTCAGCAAGATGCAAAGATATTTCCTGCTGACCTAGAATTCCAGTTGCTTAGATATTAAGGGAAAGACTCCCATAAAGTTGTTGAGGAATTGGAACCCAAGATTCCTGGTCCCTTTTCAAAAGACTCACTAAAAATGTGGCGACATATAAGCCCACATTTCTGATTAAACCTTATCAAGAGACTTTGTAGATTTAGGCGATTGAGAACTCCAAGAACCGGATTCCCTTTCCTTTCTCACCAAGATGCCCTGAATTTCCCTGTTCATGTGGATTTCAAAACTCTGTGTACAAAAATGCAGATGCCCAGATGTTTCCTATGGACGTGGAATCCATGGATTCTGGTTTGATTTTAATAATTCGTACTAAATATTAGGAAACTGCAAAACACTCGGTCCCTCTTCAAATAATGTACAAACGGAAATTTAAGGGTTACCAATTCATGTTAAGACCAAAGTTACATCCAAATACGAAAGCTCATACTTTTTTCTGGAAAAATGGCCTTAATTGTCCCGAGGAACCTAAGGGACTTGTACTACCAGATACCCAATTACAACTCTCAAGAGGACCAGAATGTTGCTTGTATCCTGAAATGACTGATTCCTAATACCCACAAGCCAAATAACTCCAAAACATGAGACGAACTTGAAGCCTTGATTATTTTTTATAACGCAGTGAGACACCCTGAGAATTTGTTGAATTGTGGACTAGTGTATCACACATTCCGTATTCTTGTTTACCGAGTGGCCGTGTAATATCCTGTATATGAGGATGCCCGTTTCCCAGAGTCCTGTTTGGAAACGCTGATTCTTGTTTTTCCATTAGCAAGATGTCATGTAGATATTGTGACAGAGGAACCCTGTAAAAGTGGTTTCTTAAATCTCCTTAGCTAGAGATCATGTAGATTCTGCATATGAGGACTGCTATTACCAATTTTCTAGTTTCTAAAACCTGATTCTTCTTTATCCCACAGCAGATGGCCTGCTGATTTTAAGGACTGAGGACTGCTATAACCCCGATTCGTTTTCTTCCTTAGCAAGGGACTGTGTATTTTCCTATATATTAGGAATCTCATTACATACATCCTGCTTCGAAATTCTGATTCTTTTAGAATATTCCAAGATGCTCTGAAGATTTTGGGGATTGAGTACTAGTATAACCCAGATTCCTTATTCTTTCTTAGCAAAAGGTCATGTAGTTGTCTGTAAATAAGGACTCAATTTTCCAGATTCATGCTCGAAAACACCATAATTCGTGTTTAGCCCATAGCAAGATGACTTAAGCTTTTTTGGGTTTGAGAACCCGAGTAACGCTGATTCCTTATTCTTACTTAGCAAGAGGCAGTGAATTTTCCTTTATGTGAGGACTCCCATTACACAGATTACTACTTCAAAAATCTGATTCGTGGTTACGTCTTAGGAAGACGGCCTGTAGTTTTTGGGATTGAGGACTCATATAAGGAAGATTCCTTATACTTCCTTAGCAATAAGACGTGTAGTTTCCTGTACATGATGACCTCCATTACCCAGCTTCCTGCTTCACTCTGCAGGATGCCGAGATTGTTCCTGGTGAACGAAAATTCCAGTTTTTTGAATATCAAGAGAAAGACGTCCATAATGATCTTGAGGAACTGAAATCCAAGATTCCTGGTTCCCCTTCAATAGACTTCGCAAAAATGTGGAATATTCCACACCCAAAACCCCAATTCCTACCTGTCCATCCACAAAACTTTTCTGTACTTTGAGGTCACGTGAATCAACGAATTTTGTACCAATATACCTTTTTATTCTGGGAAAAATGATTATGGACGTAGATGGTCCGAGGAAACAAAAGGCTTTCTAGGGCCAAATCCTTGATTACAACTAACAATAGGACCAGAAAGATCCTGAGGATATGTACTGACAGATTTAGCGTATCCACGGAGCAAGTAGCTCTAAAAATGTAGGGATCCAGAAGCCCAGATTGCTGATTGAACCTTATTAAGAGGCCCTGTAGATTACAGAAAACGAGATCTCCTAGAACCCGATTTCCTTTTAATTCTCAGTAAGATGCCCTGATTTTTCCAGTCGATTTGGATTCCAAATTCAGTATATCAAAAGACAGATGCCCAACGTTTCCTAGGTTCGTGGATTCCATGATTCCTGGTTACCATTACAAGTACGTTGTAAACATATGGCAAGTGCAAAAGTCTTGTCCCGACTCAAAATAAAAACAGACAGGGAAGGGGAAGGATTACAAGGTTCACCTTAAGATCAGAGTTACATCCAAATATGGCAAGAAGATTCTTTTTGTCATGGAATGTGACCTTAGTTGTTCTGAGGAAGATAACGGACTTGGAGTGCCCAATACCATTTACAACTTTTAAGAGGACCACAATGTTGCTGGAGTCCTGAAATGACTGATTCATAATATCCGAAAGCTATATTGCTCTGAAACTTTTGGGGAGCTCGAAGATCTGATTCTTGCTTGTCCCATAGCAGACAACCTGGGAATTTTTTGGATTGAGGGCGCGTACAACCATGATTCTTTATTCATTCTTAGTTGGAGGCCATGTAGTGTCCTGTATGTGAGGACTCTCTTTCCCTTGATTCCTGTTTCGAAATCCTGATTCTTGTTTAGCCCTTAGTAAGAAGTCATGTAGATTTTTTGATTGAGGAACCGTGGAAAACAGATTTCTTCTCTTTTATTAGCAAGAGGCCATGTAGTTTCCTGTATAGGAGGATTGCTATTACGCACATTCATGCCTCGAATCCCTGATTCTTCTTTAGCCGTCAGCAAGATGCCCTGTAGATTTTCAGGACTGAGGACTCGTATAATCCAGATTCCTTATTTTTAGCAACAGTCGTGCAGTTACCTGTATATGAGTACTCCTGTTCACAGACATATGCGTCGAAAGCTTGATTCTTGTTTAGATGTTTGGAAGACACCGTATGCTTTTTTGAGAATGAGAAAACATGACACCCACATTCCTTATTCTTTCTTAGGAAAAGTCAGTGCATTTTCCTATATATGAAGATTTAATCTCCCTAGTTTATGCTTCAAAAACCCAAATTCGTGTTTAGTCCTTAGCAAGAAACCCTGAAGTTTTATTGGGATGGAGGACACGTGTAAACCAGATTCCTTGTTCTCCTTTAGAAATAGATAGTGCAGTTTCCTGTTGATGATGACTCCCATTATCCAGATTTCTACTCCCAAAACCTGAATGGTGGTTATCTCTTAGCCAGACGGTCTGTAGTTTATTGGGATGGAGGTCTCTTGTAACCAAGATTCCTTGTTCTTCCGTAGCAACAGATCATGAAGTGTTCTGTAAATTAGGACTCCCATTACTGAAATTCCTGCTTCATCTCAGCAAGACGCCAAGATATTTACTGGTGACCTAGAATTCGAGTTGCTTGGATATCAAGAGAAAGACTCCCATAAAGATATTGAGGAATTGGAAACCAAGATTCCTGGTCCCTCTTCAAAAGACACACTAAATATGTGGCGACATAGAAGCTCAGATTGCTCTTTAAAGCGTATCAAGAGACTGTAGATTTAGGTGATTAAGAACTCCAAGAACTAGATTCTATTTCCGTTCTCAGCAAGATGCCCTAAATTTTCCTGTCCATGTGGATTCCAAACTATGTTACAAAAATGCAGATGCCCAGTTGTTTCCTATGAACATGGAGCCCATGGATCCTGGTTACATTTTAATAATTCGTACTAAATATTTGGCAATAGCAAAACCCTTGGTCCTTCTCCGAATAAAGAACAAACTGAAATTTAAGGATTACCAAGTTCATTTTAAGACCAAAGTTACATCCAAATACGGCAAGATGAAACTTTTTTCCAGGAAACTATCCATAATTGTCCCAAGGAATCTAGGGGATTGTACTACCAGATACCCGATTACAACTCTCAAGTGGACCAGAATGTTGCTGGAGCCCTGAAATAACTGATTCACAAAACCCACAAGCCAAATATCAACGAAACATGAGACGAGCTCAAAACCTTGATTCTTGTTTATACCACAGCAAGACACCCTGAGAATTTTTCGGATTGTGGACTAGTGTATCACAGATTCCTTATTCTTCTTTACCGAGGGGCCGTGTAATGTCCTGTATATGAGGACTCCCGTTCCCCAGGATCGTGTTTGGAAACCCTGATTCTTGTTTTGCCATTAGCAAGATGTAATGTATATATTGTGATGGAGGAACCGTGTAAAAGAGGTTTCTTAGTTCTCCTTAGCTAGAGATCATGTAGATTCTGCATATGAGGATTGCTATTACCTATGTTTCAGCTTCCAAACCCTGATTTTTGTTTAGCCCACAACAGATGGCCTGTTGATTTTAAGGACTGAGGACTGCTATAACCCCGATTCCTTTTCTTCCGTGGCAAGGGGCTGTGTATTTTCCTGTATATTACGATTTTCATTAGATACATCCTGCTTCGAAACTCTGATATTTTTAGAACATTCCAATGCTCTGTAGATTTTTGGGATTGAGGACTCGTGTAACCCAGATTCCTTATTCTTTCTTAGCAAAAGGTCATGTAGATTTCTGTAAATAAGGACTCCGTTTTCCAGATTCAATCTCGAAAACACCATGATTTTTGTTTAGCCCATAGCAAGATGACTTAAGCTTTTTTGGGATTGAGGACCTGAGTAATGCTGATTCCTTATTCTTCCTTAGCAATAGGCAGTGAAGTTTCCGTTATGTGAGGACTCCCATTACCCAGATTCCTTCTTCAAAAACCTGATTCGTGGTTACGTCTTAGGAAGGCGACCTGTAGCTTTTGGGTTTGCGGACACATATAAGGAAGATTCCTGATACTTCCTTAGCAATATGACATGTAGTTTCCTGAATATGATGACACCCATTACCCAGCTTCGTGTTTCACTCTTCAGGATGTCGAGACAATTCCTGTTGACCGATAATTCCTGTTTACTGAATATCAAGAGAAAGACGTCCATAATGTTCTTTGGGAACTGGAATCCAAGATTCCTGGTTCCCCTTCAAAAGACCACCCCAAAATGTGGAATATTCCAAACCCAAAACCCCAATTCTTACCTGCCCACCCACAAGAATTTTCTGTACTTTGAGGTCACGTGAATTGAGGAATATTGTACCAATATACCTTTTTATTCTGTGGAAAATGATTATGGTCGTAGATGGTACCAGGAAACAAAAGGATTTCTAGGGTCAAATCCTTGATTACAACTAACAAGAGGACCAGAAATATCCTGAGGATCTGTAATGATAGATTTAGCATATCCACGGAGCAAGTTTCTCTGAAAATGCAGTGACCCAGAAGCCCAGATTGCTGCTTAAACCTTATCAAGAGGAATTGTAGATTCCGGAAAATGAGAACTCCTGGAACCGGATTTCCTTTTAATTCTCAGTAATATGCCCTGATTTTTACTGTCACTTTAGATTCCAAATTCAGTATATCAAAACACCGATGCCCAGAAGTTTCCTAGGTTGGTGGATTCCATGATTTCGTGTTTCCTTTTAAAGTACGTAGTAAACATTTGGCAAGTGCAAAACCATTGTCCTGTCTCAAAATAAAACGAGACAGGGAAGGGGAAGTATTACAGGGTCCGCGTTAAGACCAGAGTTCCATACAAATATGGCAAGAAGATTCTTTTTGTCCTGGAATCTGGCCTTAGTTGTTCTGAGAAACCTAACAGACTTGGAGTGCCCAGTACCATTTACAACTTGTAAGAGGACCAGAATGTTGCTAGAGTTCTGAAATGACCGATTCATAATATCCGAATGCTAAATTGCCCTGAAACATTTGGGGAGCTCGAAGATCTGTTTCTTGTTTGTCCCATAGCAGGCAAACTGTGAAATTTTTGGATTCAGGGCGCGTACAGCAATGATTCTGTATTCGTACTTAGATGGAGGTCATGTAGTGTCCTGTATGTGAGGACTCTCTTTCCCTTGATTCCTGTTTCGAAACCCTGATTCTTGTTTTGCCCTAAGTAAGAAGTCATGTAGATTTTTTGATAGAGGAACTGTGGAAAACGGATTTATTCTCTTTTATTAGCAAGAGGCCTTGTAGTTTCCTGTATATGAGGATTGCTTTTACCCACATTCATTCCTCGAATTCCTTATTCTTCTTTAGCCATCAGCAAGATGCCCTGTCGATTTTCAGGACTCAGGACTCGTATAACACAAATTCCTTATTTTTAGCAACAGGCATGCACTTACCTATATATGAGTACTCCTGTTCACAGATACATGCGTTGAAAGCTTGATTCTTGTTTAGATCTTAGGAAGACGCCGTATATTTTTTTGGAGATTGAGAAAACATGCTACCCACATTCCTTATTCTTTCTAAGGAAAAGAGAGGGCATTTGCCTGTATATGAGGATTTCATTTCCCTAGTTTATGCTACAAAAACTCAAATTGGTGATTAGACCTTACCAAGAAACACTGAGGTTTTATTGGGATAGAGGACACGTGAAAACCAGATTCCTTATTCTCCTTTAGCAAAAGACAATGCAGTTTCCTGTATATGAGGACTCTCATTATCCAGATTCCTAATCCCAAATCATTAATGGTGGCTGTCTCTTAGCAAGACAGTCTGTATGTTTTTGGGATGGAGGCCTCGTGTAACCAAGATTCCTTATTCTTTCGTAGCAACAGGTCATGTAGTGTTCTGTATATGAGGGACTCCCATTACTGAAATTCCTTTTTCTTTCTCAGGAAGACGCCAAGATATTTTCTGGTGACCTAGAATTCCAATTGCTTGGATATCAAGAGAAAGAATCCCATAAAGTTCTTGAGGAATTGGAAGCCAATAATCCTGGTCCCTTTTCAAAAGACACACTAAAAATGTGGCAAAATAGAAGCCCAGATTGCTGATTAAACCTTATCAAGAGACTTTGTAGATTTAGGCGATTGAGAACTCCAAGATTCCCTTTCCTATTTCAGCAAGATGCCCTGAATTTCCCTGTCTATGTGGATTCCAAAACCCTGTGTACAAAAATGCAGATGCCCAGATGTTTCCTAAGGACGTGGAATCCATGGATCCTGGTTACATTTTAATAAGTCGTACTAAATATTTGTCAACTGCAAAACCCTCGGCCCCTCTCTAAATAAAGTACAAACGGAAATTTAAGGGTTACAAAGTTCATGTTAAGACCAAATTTACATCAAAATACGGTAAGATGATACTTTTTTATGGGAAAGTGGCCTTAATTGTCTTAAGGAACCTATTGGACTTGTACTACCAGATACCCGATTACAACTCTCAAGAGGACTAGAATGTTGCTGGAGTCCTGAAATTACTGATTCATAATAGCCACATGCCAAATATCTCCGAAACATGTGACGAGTTCGAAGTCTTGATTCTTGTTTATACTGCAGCAAGACACACTGAGAATTTTACGGATTGTGGGCTAGTGTATCACAGATTCCTTATTCTTCTTTACCGAGGGGCCGTGTAATGTCCTGTATATGAGGACTCCCATTCCCCACAATCCTGTTTGGAACCCTGATTCTTGTTTTGCCATTAGCAAGATGGCATGTAAATATTGTGATAGAGGAACCGTGTAAAAGATATTTCTTAGTTCTCCTTAGTTAGAGATCATGTAGATTCTGCATATGAGGACTGCTATTACCTTTCTTCCAGCTTCTAAACCCTGATTCTTGTTTAGCCCACAGCGTATGACCTGTTGATTTTAAGGAATGAGGACTGTTATAACTCGATTCCTATTTTTCCTTGGCAAGGGACTGTGTAATTTTCTGAATATTAGGATTCTCATTAGATACATCGTGCTCCGAAACTCTGATTCTTTTTAGAACATTCCAAGAAACTCTGAAGATTTTTGGGGTTGAGGCCTCGTGTAATCCAGATTCCTTATTCGTTCTTAGCAAAAGGTCATGTAGTTTTCTTTAAATATGGATTCCATTTTCCAGATTCTTGCTCGAAAACAACATGATTCGTGTTTAGCCCATAGCAAGATGACTTAAGCTTTTTTGGGATTGAGGACCTGAGTAACGCAGAATTCTTATTCTTACTTAGCAATAGGCAGTGAAGTTTCCTTTATGTGAGGACTCCCATTACACAGATTTCTACCTCAAAAACCTGATTCGCAGTTACATCTTAGGAAGACGGCCTGTAGTTTTGGGGATTGAGGACTAATATCAGGAAGATTCCTTATACTTCCTTAGCAATTTGACGTGTAGTTTCCTGTATATGACGACCTCCATTACCCAGCTTCCTGCTTCACTCTGCAGGATGCCGAGACAGTTCTTGGTGTCCGAGAATTCCAGTTTTTTGAATATCAAGAGAAAGACGTCCATAATGTTCTTTGGGAACTGGAATCCAAGATTCCTGGGTCCCCTTCACAAGAACTCCCCAAAGAGTGGAATATTCCAAACCCAAATCCCAAATTCCTATCTGCCCTCCCACAAAAATTTTCTATACTTTGAGGTCACCTGAATCAAGAAATTTTGTACCAATATACCTTTTGATTTTTTGGATTATGATTATGGTCGTTTATGGTCACAGGAAACACAAGGATTTCTAGGGCTAAATCCTTGATTACAACTAACATGAGGACCAGAAGTATCCTGAGGATCTGTAATGACGGATTTAGCATATCCACGGAGCAAGTATCTCTAAAAATGTATGGACCCATAAGCCCAGATTGCTGATTAAACCTTATCAAGAGGAACTGTAGATTCCGGAAAATGAGAAATCCTAGAACCGGATTTCCTTTTAATTCTCAGTAAGATGCCTTGATTTTTCCTGTCGATTTGGATTCCAAATTCAGTATATCAAAAGACAGATGACCAGAAGTTTCCTAGGTTCGTGGATTCCATGATACTTTGTTACCTTTAAAAGAGCATGGTAAACATTTGGCGAGTGCACAAGCTTTGTCCCGTCTCAAAATAAAAAGAGACACGGAAGGGTAAGGATTGCAAGATTCACATTAAGACCAGAGTAACATCCAAATATGGCAGAAAGATTCTTTTTGTCCTGGAATCTGGCCTTAGTTGTTCTGATGAACCTAACAGACTTGGACTGCCCAATAACATTTACAACTTTTAAGAGGACCAGAATGCTGCTGGAGTCCTGAAAAGACTGATTCATAATATCCGAATGCTAAATTGCTCTGAAACATTTGGGGACCTCGAAGATCTGTTTCTTGTTTATACCATAGCAGACAACCTTGGAAATTTTTGGATTGAGGGTGCGTACAACAATGATTCATATTCTTACTTAGTTGGAGGCCATGTAGTGTCCTGTATGTGAGGACTCTCATTCCCTTGATTCTTGTATCGAAACCCTGATACTTGGTTTGCCCTTAGTAAGAAGTCATGTAGATTTTTTGATAGAGGAACCGTGGAAAACAGATTTCTTCTGTTTTATTAAGTCCACATAGTTTCCTATATATGAGCATTACTATTACACCCATACATGTCTCGAATACCTGATTCTTCTTTAGCCATCAGCAAGATACCCTGTAGATTTTCAGGACTTAGGAATCATATAAACCAGATTCCTTATTTTTAGCAACAGCCATGCAGTTTCTTGTATATGAGTACTCCTGTTCACAGATACATGCATCGAAAGTTTGATTCTTGTTTAGATCTTAGGGAGACGCTGTATGCTTTTTTGGAGATTGAGAAAACATGTCACCCACTTTCCTTATTCTTTCTTAGTAAAAGCTGGTGCATTTGCCTTTATATGAGGATTTCATTTCCCTAGGTTATGCTTCAAAAACCCAAATTTGTGTTTAGCCCTTAGCAAGAAACCCTGAAGTTTTATTGGGATGGAGGACACGTGTAAACTAGATTCCTTATTCTCCTTTAGCAATAGCCAGTGCAGTTTCCTGTTTATGAGGACTTCTATTATCCACATTCCTACTCCCAAAACCTGAATGGTGGTTATCTCTTAGCAAGACGGTCTGTAGGTTTTTGGCATGGAGGCCTCGTGTAACCAAGATTCCTTATTCTTCCGTTCCAACAGGTCGTATAGTGTTCTGCATGTGAGGACACCCAAAACTGAAATTCCTGCTTCATTCTCAGCAAGATGCCAAGATATTTCCTGCTGACCTGGTATTCCAGTAGCTTAGATATCAAGAGAAAGACTCCCATAAAGTTGTTGAGGAATTGGAACCCAAGATTCCTGGTCCCTTTTCAAAAGACACACTAAAAATGTGGCAAAATAGAAGCCCAGATTGCTGATTAAACCTTATCAAGAGTTTTTGTAGATTTAGGCGATTGAGAACTCCAAGAACCGGATTCCCTTTCAGTTCTCAGCATGATGGCCTGAATTTTCCTGTTCATGTGGATTCCAAAGCTCTGTGTACAAAAATACATGGATCCTGGTTTGATTTTAATAATTCCTGCTAAATATTAGGCAACTGCAAAACACTCGGTCCCTCTTCAAATAATGTACAAACGGAAATTTAAGGGTTACCAAGTTCATGTTAAGACTAAAGTTACATCCAAATACGGAAGTTGATACTTTTTTCCGGGAAAATGGCCTTAATTTTCCCAAGGAACCTAAGGGACTTGTACTATCAGATACCCCATTACAACTCTCAAGAGGACCAGAATGTTGTTTGAGTCCTGAAATGATTGATTCCTAATACCCACAAGCCAAATAACTCCAAAAAATGAGACGAGCTCGAAGCCTTGATTATTGTTTATACCGCAGCAAGACACCCTGAGAATTTTTCGGATTGTGGACTAGTGTATCACAGATTCCTTATTCTTCTTTACCGAGTGGCCGTGTAATGTCCTGTATATGAGGACAACCGTTCCCCAGAGTCCTGTTTGGAAACCCTGATTATTGTTTTGCCATTATCAAGATGTCATGTAGATATTGTGAGGGAGGAACCATGTAAAAGAGGTTTCTTAGATCTCCTTAGCTAGAGATCATGTAGATTCTGCATATGAGAACTGCTATTACCTATTTTCCAGGTTCTAAACCTGATTCTTGTTTAGCCCACAGCAGATGGCCTGTTGATTTTACGGACTGGGGACTGCTATAACCCCGATTCGTTTTCTTCCTTACTAAGGGGCTGTGTACTTTCCTGTATATTAGGAATCTCATTAGATACATCCTGCTTCGAAACTCGGATTCTTTTAGAATATTCCAAGATGCTCTGCCGATTTTTGGGATTGAGGACTCGTATAACCCAGATTCCTTATTCTTTCTTAGCAAAAGGCCATGTAGTTGTCTGTAAATAAGGACTCAATTTTCCAGATTCATGCTGAAAACACCATGATTCGTGTTTAGCCCATAGCAAGATGACTTAAGCTTTTTTGGGTTTGAGGACCCGAGTAATGCTGATTCCTTATTCTTACTTAGCAAGAGGCAGTGAATTTTCCTTATGTGAGGACTCCCGTTACACAGATTCCTACTTCAAAAATCTGATTCGTGGTTATGTCTTAAGAAGATGGCCTGTAGTTTTTGGGATTGAGGCCTCATATAAGGAAGATTCCTTATACTTCCTTAGCAATATGTCGTGTAGTTTCCTGTATATGACGACCTCCATTACCCAGCTTCCTGCTTCACTCTGCAGGATGCTGAGACTGTTCCTGGTGATCGAAAATTCCAGTTTTTTAAATATCAAGAGAAAGACGTCCACAGTGATCTTTGTGAACTGGAAACCAAGATTCCTAGTTCCCCTTCAAAAGACCTCTTCAAAATGTGGAATATTTCGTACCCAAAACCCCAATTCCTACCTGCCCACCTACAAGAATTTTCTGTACTTTGAGTTCATATGAATCGAGGAATTTTGTACCAATATTCCTTTTTATTCTGGGGAACAAGATTATGGACGTAGATGGTCCCAGGAAACAAAAGGCTTTCTAGGGCCAAATATTTGATTACAACTAACAGTAGGACCAGAAAGATTCTGGGGATCTGTACTGACAGATTTAGCATATCCACGGATCAAGTAGCTCTGAAATATAGGGACCCAGAAGCCCAGATTGCTGATTAAACCTCATTAAGAGGCCCTGTAGATAACGGAAAATGAGATCTCCTAGGACCGGATTTCTTTTTAATTCTTAGTAAGATGCCCTGATTTTTCCTGTTGATTTGGATTCCAAATTCAGTATATTAAAAGACAGATGCCCAGACGTTTCCTAGGTTCGTGGATTCTATGAGTCCTGGTTACCATTAAAAGTACGTAGTAAACATATGGCAAGTGCACAAGCCTTGTCCCATCTCAAAATAAAAAGAGACACAGAAGGGGAAGGATTACAGGGTTTACGTTAAGACCAGAGTTACATCCAAAATGCCAAGAAGATTCTTTTTGTCATGGAATGTGGCCTTAGTTGTTCTGAGGAACCTAACGGACTTGGAGGGCCCAATACCATTTACAACTTTTAAGAGGACCAGAATGTTGCTGGAGTCCTGAAATGACCGATTCATAATATCCGAATGCTAAATTGCTCTAAAACTTTTGGGGAGCTCGAAGATCTGTTTTTTGTTTGTCCCATAGCAGACTACCTGGGAATTTTTTGGATTGAGGGCGCGTACAACCATGATTCTTTATTCATTCTTAGTTGGAGGCCATGTAGTGTCATTTATGTGAGGACTCTCTTTCCCTTGATTCCTGTTTTGAAATCCTGATTCTTGTTTAGCCCTGAGTAAGAATTCATGTAGATTTTTTGATAGAGGAACCGTGGAAAACAGATTTCTTCTCTTTTATTAGCAAGAAGCCATGTAATTTCCTGTATATGAGGATTGCCATTACCCACATTCATGCCTCGAATCCCTGATTCTTCTTTAGCCATCAGCAAGATGCCCTGTAGATTTTCAGGACTGAGGACTCGCATAACCCAGATTCCTAATTTTTTGCAACAGTCGTGCAGTTACCTGTATATGAGTACTCCTGTTCACAGTTACATGCGTCAAAAGCTTGATCTTAGATGTTACTAAGACGCCGTATGCTTTTTTGGAGACTGAGAAAACATGACACCCACATTCCTTATTCTTTCTTAGGAAAAGTCAGTGCATTAGCCTATATATGAGGATTTCATTTCCCTAGTTTATGCTTCAAAAACCAAATTCGTGTTTAGACCTTAGCAAGAAACCTTGAAGTTTTATTGAGTTGGAGGACATGGGTAAACCAGATTCCTTATTCTCCTTTTAGAAATAGATAGTGTAGTTTCCTGTTTATGAGGACTCCCATTATCCAGATTCCTACTCCCAAAACCTGAATGGTGGTTATCTCTTAGCAAGACGTTCTGTAGGTTATTGGGATGGAGGCCTCGTGTAACCAAGATTCCTTATTCTTCCATAGCAACAGATCATGAAGTGTTTTGTAAATTAGGACTCCCATTACTGAAATTCCTGCTTCATTCTCAGCAAGACGCCAAGATATTTACTGGTGCCCTGGAATTCCAGTTGCTTGGATATCAAAAGAAAGACTCCCATAAAGATCTTGAGGAATTGGAAACCAAGATTCCTGGTTCCTGTTCTAAAGACACACTAAAAATGTGTTGACATATAAGCTCAGATTACTGATTAACATTTATCAAGAGACTTTGTAGATTTAGGTGATTAAGAACTCCAAGAACTGGATTCTATTTCCGTTCTCAGCAAGATGCCCTGAATTTCTCTGTCCATGTGGATTCCAAACTATGTGTACAAAAATGCAGATGCCCAGGTGTTTCCTATTAACGTGGAGTCCATGGATCCTGGTTACATTTTAATAATTCGTACTAAATATTTGGCAACAGCAAAACCCTTGGTCCCTCTACAAATAAAGAACAAACTGAAATTTAAGGATTACTAAGTTGTTTTTAAGATCAAAGTTACATCCAAATACGGCAAGATGATCCTTTTTTCCGGGAAACTATCCATAATTGTCCCGAGGAACCTGGGGTACTTGTACTACCAGATACCGGAACACAACTCTCAAGAGGACCAGAATGTTGCTGGAGTCATGAAATAATTGATTCACATAACCCACAAGCCAAATATCAACGAAACATGAGACAAGCTCAAAGCCTTGATTCTTGTTTATACTGCAGCAAGACACCCTGTTAATTTTTCGGATTGTGGACTAGTGTATCACAGATTCCTTATTCTTCTTTACCGAGGGGCCGTGTAATGTCCTGTACATGACGACTCCCGTTTCCCAGAATCCTTTTTGGAAACCCTGATTCTTGTTTTGCCATTAGCAAGATGTTGTGTATATTGTGATGGAGGAGCCGTGTAAAAGAGGTTTCTTAGTTCTCCTTAGCTAGAGATCATGTAGATTCTGAATATGAGGATTGCTATTACCTATGTTTCAGCAACCAAACCCTGATTCTTGTTTAGCCCACAACAGATAGCCTGTTGATTTTAAGGACTGAGGACTGGTATCACCCCGATTCCTTTTCTCTCTTGACAATGGGCTGTGTATTTTCCTGTATATTAGGATTCTCTTTAGATACATCCTGCTTCGAAACTCTGATTCTTTTTAGAACATTCCAAGATGCTCTGTAGATTTTTGTGATTGAGGACTCATGTAACCCAGATTCCTTTTCTTTCTTAGCAAAAGGTCATGTAGTTGTCTGTAAATAAGGACTCCATTTTCCAGATTTCAGCTCGAAAACACCATGATTAGTGTTTAGTTCACAGCAAGATGACTTAAGCTTTTTGGGATTGAGGACCCAAGTAATGCTGATTCCTTATTCTTCCTTAGCAATAGGCAGCGAAGTTTCCGTTATGTGAGAACTCCCATTAGCCAGATTCCTACTTCAAAAACCTGATTCGTGGTTACGTCTTAGAAAGACGACCTGTAGTTTTTGGGTTTGCGTACACATATAAGGAAGATTCCTCATACTTCATTAGTAATATGACATGTAGTTTCCTGTATATGATGACACCCGTTACCCAGCTTCATGCTTCACTCTGCAGGACGCCGAGACAGTTCCTGTTGACCGAGAATTCCTGTTACTGAATATCAAGAGAAAGACGTCCATAATGGTCTTTGAGCACTGGAATCCAAGATTCCTGGTTCCCCTTCACAAGACCGCTCCAAAATGTGGAATATTCCAAACCCAAAAGCCCAATTCCTACCTGCCCACCCACAAGAATTTTTGTACTTTGAGGTCACGTGAATTGAGGAATTTTGTAACCATATACCTTTTTATTCTGTGGAAAATGATTATGGTCGTAGATGGTCCCAGGAAACAAAAGGATTTCTAGGGCCAAATCCTTGATTACAACTAACAAGAGGGCCAGAAATATCCTGAGGATCTGTAATGACAGATTTAGCGTATCCACAAAGCAAGTATCTCTGAAAGTGTAGGGACCCAGAATTCCAGAATCCTGTTTAAACCTTAACAAGAGGAACTGTAGATTCCGGAAAATGAGAACTCCTAGAACCGGATTTCCTTTTAATTCTCAGTAAGATGCCCTGATTTTTATTGTCAATTTGGATTCCAAATTCAGTATATCAAAAAACAGATGCCCAGAAGTTTCCTAGGTTCATAGATTCCATGATTCCATGTTTCCTTTAAAAGTACGTAGTAAACATTTGACAAGTGCAAAACCATTGTCCTGTATCAAAATCGAAAGAGACACGGATGGGGAAGTATTACAGGGTTCATGTTAAGACCAGAGTTACATACAAATATGGCAAGAAGATTCTTTTTGTCCTGGAATCTGGCCTTAGTTGTTCTGAGGAACCTAACAGACTTGGAGTGCCCAATACCATTTACAACTTTTAAGAGGAACAGAATGTTGCTAGAGTCCTGAAATGACCAATTCACAATATCCGAATGCAAATTGCTCTGAAACATTTGGGGAGCTCGAAGATCTGTTTCTTGTTTGTCCCATAGCAGAAAACCTGCGAAATTTTTGGATTGAGGGCGCGTACAACAATGATTCTTTATTTGTACTTAGATGGAGGCCATGTACCGTCCTGTATGTAAGGACTCTCTTTCCCTTGATTCCTGTTTCGAAATCATGATTCTTGTTTTGCCCTTGGTAAGAAGTCATGTAGATTTTTTGATAGAGTAATCGTGGAAAACAGATTTATTCTCTTTTATTAGCAAGAGGCCATGTAGTTTCCTGTTTATGAGGATTGCTCTTACCCACATTCATGCCTCGAGTTCCGTATTCTTCTTTAGCCGTCAGCAAGATGCCCTGTCGATTTTCAGGACTGAGGACTCGTATAACCCAGATTCCTTATTTTTAACAACAGCCATACAGTTACCTCTATATGAGTACTCCTGTTCACAGATACATGCGTCAAAAGCTTGATTCTTGTTTAGATCTTAGGAAGGCGCCGTATATTTTTTTTGGAGATTGAGAAAACATGTCAACCACATTCCTTATTCATTCTTAGGAAAAGAGAGTGCATTTGCCTGTATATGAGGATTTCATTTCCCTAGTTTATGCTTCAAAAACCCAAATTGGTGTTTAGCTCTTACCAAGAAACCCTGAGGTTTTATTGGGATAGAGGACACTTGAAAACCAGATTCCTTAGTCTCCTTTAGCAAAAGACGGTGCAGTTTCCTGTATGTGAGGATCCCCATTATCCAGATTCCTAATACCAAAACCTGAATGGTGGTTATCTCTTAGAAAGACGGTCTGTAGGTTATTGGGATGGAGGCCTCGTGTAACCAGGATTCCTTATTCTTCCATAGCAACAGGTCGTGAAGTGTTCTGTAAATTAGGACTCCCGTTACTGAAATTCCTGCTTCATTCTCAGCAAGATGACAGATATTTACTGGTGACTTAGAATTCCAGTTGCTTGGATATCAAGAGAAAGACTCCCGTAAAGATCTTGAGGAATTGGAAATCAAGATTTCTGGTTCCTTTTCAAAAGACACACTAAAAAAGTGTCGACATAGAAGCTCAGATTGCTGATTAAAACTTTTCAAGAGACTTTGTAGATATAGGTGATTAAGAACTCCAAGACCTGGATTCTATTTCCGTTCTCAGCAAGATGCCCTGAATTTTCCTGCCCATTTGGATTCCAAACTATGTGTACAAAAATGCAAATGCCAAGGTGTTTCCTATGAACGTGGAGTCCACGGATCCTGGTTACATTTTAATAATCCGTACCAAATATTTGGCAACAGCAAAACCCTTAGTCCCTCTCCAAATTAAGAACAAATTGAAATTTAAGGATTACCAAGTTCATTTTAAGACCAAAGTTACATCCAAATACGGAAAGATGATACTTTTTTCTGGGAAACTATCCATAGTTGTCCTGAGGAACCTAGGGGACTCCTACTATCAGATACACGATTACAACTCTCAAGAGGACCAGAATGTTGCTGGAGTCCTGAAATAACTGATTCACAATACCCACAAGCCAAATATCAACGAAACATGAGACGAGCTTGATTTTTGTTTATACCGCAGCAAGACACCCTGTTAATTTTTCGGATTGTGGACTAGTGTATCACAGATTCCTTATTCTTCTAACCAAGGAGCCATGTAATGTCCTGTACATGATGACTCCCGTTCCCCAGAATCCTGTTTGAAAACCCTGATTCTTGTTTTGCCATTAGCAAGATGTCATGTATATATTGTGATGGAGGAACCGTGTAAAAGAGGTTTCTTAGTTCTCCTTAGCTAGAGATCTTATAGATTCTGCATATGAGGATTGCTATTACCTATGTTTCAGCTTCCAAACCCTGATTCTTGTTTAGCCCAGAACAGATAACCTGTTGATTTTAAGGACTGAGGACTGCTATAACCCCGAATCGTTTTCTTACTTGACAAGGGGCTGTGTATTTTCCTGAATATTAGGATTCTCACTAGATACATCCTGCTTCGAAACTCTGATTCTTTTTAGAACATTCCAAGATGCTCTGTAGATTTTTGGGATTGAGGACGTGTGTAACCCAGATTCCTTATTCTTTCTTAGCAATAGGTCGTGTAGTTGTCTGTATATAAGGACTCCAATTTCCAGATTCAAACTCGAAAACACCATGATTCGTGTTTAGCTCATAGCAGAGGATTTAAGGTTTTTGGGGATTGAGGACCCAAAAACGCTGATTCCTTATTCTTCCTTAGCAATAGTCAATGAAGTTTCTGTTATGTGAGAACTCCCATTACCCAGATTCCTACTTCAAAAACCTGATTCGCGGTTACTTCTTAGGAAGACGACCTGTAGTTTTTGGGTTTGCGGACACATATAAGGAAGATTCCTGATACTTCATTAGCAATATGACATGTAGTTTCCTGTATATGATGACACCCGTTACCCAGCTTCGTGCTTCACTCTGCAGGATGCCGAGACAGTTCCTGTTGACCAAGAATTCCTGTTTACTGAATATCAAGAGACAGACGTCCATAATAATCTTTGGGAACTGGAATCCAAGATTTCTGGTTCCCCTTCACAAGACCGCCCCAAAATGTGGAATATTCCAAACCCAAAAGCCCAGTTCCTACCTGCCCACCCACAAGAATTTTTTGTACTTTGATGTCACGTGAATTGAGGAATTTTGTACCAATATACCTTTTTATTCTTCGGAAAATGATTATGGTCGTAGATGGTACCAGGAAACAAAAGGATTTCTAGGGCCAAATCCTTGATTACATCTAAAAAGAGGACCAGAAATATCCTGAGGATCTGTAATGACAGATTTAGCGTATCCGTGAAGCAAGTATCTCTGAAAATGTAGGGAGCCAGAAGCCCAGATTGCTGTTTAAACCTTATCAAGAGGAACTGTAGATTCCGGAAAGTGAGAACTCCTAGAACCGGATTTCCTTTTAATTCTCAGTAAGATGCCCTGATTTTTCCTGTCAATTTGCATTCCAAATTCAGTATATCAAAAAACAGATGCCCAAAAGATTCCTAGGTGCGTGGATTCCATGATTCCGTGTTTCCTTTAAAAGTACATAGTAAACATTTGGCAAGGGCAAAACCATTGTCCTGTCTCAAAATCGAAAGAGACACGGAAGGGGAAGTATTACAGGGTTCACGTTAAGACCAGAGTTACATACAAATATGGAAAGAAGATTCTTTTTGTCCTGGAATCTGGCCTTAGTTGTTCTGAGGAACATAACAGACTTGGAGTGCCCAATACAATTTACAACTTTTAACAGGACCAGAATGTTGCTAGAGTCCTGAAATGACCGATTCATAATATCTGAATCCTAAATTGCTCTGAAACATTTGGGAGCTCGAAGATCTGTTTCTTTTTTTTCCCATAGCAGACAACCTGCGACGTTTTTGGACTGAGGGCGAGTACAACGATTCTTTATTCGTACTTAGGTGGAGGCCATGTAGTGTCCTGTATGTGAGGACTCTATTTTCCTTGATTCCTGTCTCGAAACCCTTATTCTACTTTTCCCCTTGGTAAGAAGTCATGTAGATTTTTTGATAGTGTAACCGTGGAAAACAGATTTATTCTCTTTTATTAGCAAGAGGCCTTGTAGTTTCCTGTATATGAGGATTGCTATTACCCACATTCATGCCTCAAATTCTTTATTCTTCTTTAGCCGTCAGCAAGATGCCCTGTAGATTTTCAGGACTGAGGACTTGTATAAACCAGATTCCTTATTTTTAGCAACAGCCATGCAGTTACCTGTATATGAGTACTCCTGTTCACAGATACATGTGTCAAAAGCTTGATTCTTGTTTAAATCTTAGGAAGATGCCATATATTTTTTTGGTGATTGAGAAAATATGTCTCCCACATTCCTTATTCATTCTTAAGAAAAGAGAGTGCATTTGCCTGTATATGAGGATTTCATTTCTCTAGTTTATGCTTCAAAAACCCAAATTGGTGTTTAGCCGTTACCAAGAAACCCTGAGCTTTTATTGGGATAGAGGATACGTGAAAACCAGATTCCTTATTCTCCTTTAGCTATAGACAATGCAGTTTCCTCTATATGAGGACTCTCATTATCCAGATTCCTAATCCCAAATCATGAATGTTGGTTATCTCTTAGCAAGACGGTCTGTATGTTTTTGGGATGGAGGCCTCGTGTAACCAAGATTCCTCATTCTTCCGTAGCAACAGGTCGCATAGTGTTCTGTATATGAGGACTCCCATTACTGAAATCCCTGTTTCATTCTCAGCAAGACGCCAAGATATTTTCTGGTGACCTAGAATTCCAATTGCTTGGATATCAAGAAAGACTCCCATAAAGTTCTTGAAGAATTGGAACCCAATAATCCTGGACCCTTTTCAAAAGACACACTAAAAATGTGGCGAAATACAAGCCCAGATTGCTGATTAAACCTTATCAAGAGACTTTGTAGATTTAGGCTATTGAGAACTCCAAGATTCCCTTGCCGATTTCAGCAAGATGCCCTGAATTTCCCTGTCTATGTGGATTCCAAAACTCTGTGTACAAAAATGCAGATGGCCAGATGTCTCCTAGGGATGTGGAATCCATCTATCCTGGTTACATTTTAATATGTCTTACTACACATTTGGAAACTGCAAAACGCTCGGCCCCTCTCTAAATAAAGTACAAACGGAAACTTAAGGTTACCAAGTTCATGTTAAGACCATATTTACATCAAAATACGGCAAGATGATTCTTTTTTACGGGAAAGTGGCCTCAATTGTCCCCAGCAACCTATTGGACTTCTACTTCCAGATACCTGATTACAACTCTCAAGAGTTCCAGAATGTTGCTGGAGTCCTGAAATTGCTCATTCCTAATAGCCACAAGCCAAATACCTCCGAAACAAGAGATGAGTTTGAAGCCTTGATTCTTGTTTATTCTGCAGCAAGTCACCCTGAGAATTTTTCGGATTGTGGACTAGTGTATCACAGATTCCTTATTTTCTTTACCGAGAGGCCGTGTAATGTCCTGTATATGAGGACTCCCGTTCCCAAGAATCCTGTTTGGAACCCTGATTCTTGTTTTGCCATTAGCAAGATGTCATGTAGATATTGTGATGGAGGAACCATGTAAAAGATGTTTCTTAGTTCTCCTTAGTTAGAGATCATGTAGATTCTGCATATGAGGACTGCTATTACCTTTGTTACAGCTTCTACCCTGATACTTGTTTAGCCCACAGCGTATGACCTGTTGATTTTAAGGAATGAGGACTCTTATTACCCGATTCTTTTTCTTCCTTGGCAAGGGGCTGTGTAGTTTTCTGTATATTAGTATTCTCATTAGATACATCCTGCTCTGAAACTCTGATTCTTTTTAGAACATTCCAAGATGCTCTGAAGATTTTTGGGATTGAGGCCTCGTGTAACCCAGATTCCTTATTCATTCTTAGCAAAAGGTCAGGTAGTTTTCTGTAAATAAGGACTTCATTTTCCAGATTCATGCTCGAAAACAACATGATTCTTGTTTAGCCCATAGCAAGATGACTTAAGTTTTTTGGGATTGAGGACTGGATTAACGCAGATTCCTTATTCTTACTTAGCAATAGGCAGTGAAGTTTCCTTTATGTGAGGACTCCCATACACAGATTCCTACTTCAAAAACCTGATCCGTGGTTACATCTTAGGAAGATGGCCTGTAGTTTTTGGGATTGAGGACTCATATGAGGAAGATTCCTTATACTTCCTTAGCAATTTGACGTGTAGTTTCCTGTATATGTCGATCTCCATTACCCAGCGTCCTGCTTCACTCTGCAGGATGCCGAGACAGTTCCTGGTGTCCGAGATTTCCAGTTTTTTTAATATCAAGAGAAAGACTTCCATAATGTTCTTTGGGAACTGGAATCCAAGATTCCTGGTTTCCCCTTCACAAGACCTCCCCAAAAAGTGAAATATTCCAAAACGAAAACCCAAATTCCTACCTGCCCTCCCACAAGAATTTTCTGTACTTTGAGGTCACCTGAATCGAGAAATTTTGTACCAAAATACCTTTTGATTCTTTGGATTATGATTATGGTCGTTTATGGTCACAGGAAACACAAGGATTTCTAGGGCCAAATCCTTGATTACAACTAAGAAAAGGACCAGAGGTATCCTGAGGATCTGTAATGACAGATTTAGCATATCCACGGAGCATGTATCTCTGTATATGTACGGACCCATAAGCCGAGATTGCAGATTAAACCTTATCAAGAGGAACTGTAGATGAGAACTCCTAGAACCGGATTTCCTTTTAATTCTCAGTAAGATGCCCTGATTTTTCCTGTCGATTTGGGTTCCAAATTCAGTATATCAAAAAAACAGGTGCCCAGAAGTGTCCTAGGTTCGTGCATTCCATGATTCCGTGTTTCCTTTAAAAGTACGTAGTAAACATTTGGCAAGTGCAAAACTCAAAATAAAAAGAGACACGGAAGGGGAAGGATTACAGGGTTCATGTTAAGACCAGAGTTACATAAAAATATGGCAAGAAGATTCCTTTTGTCCTGGAATGTGGCCTTAGTTGTTCCGAGGATCCTAACAGACTTGGAGTGCCCAATACCATTTACAACTTTTAAGAGGACCAGAATGTTGCTAGAGTCCTGAAATGACCGATTCATTATATCTGAATGCTAAATTGCTCTGAAACGTTTGGGGAGCTCGAAGATCTGTTTCTTGTTTGTCCCATAGCAGACAAACTGGGAAATTTTTGGATTAAGGGTGTTTACAACAATGATTCTTCATTCGTACTTAGATGGAGGCCATGTAGTGTCCTGTATGTGAGGACTCCCTTTCCCTTGATTCCTGTTTTGAACCTCTGATTCTTGTTCTGCCCTTATTAAGAAATCATGTAGATTTTTTGATAGAGGAACCGTGGAAAACAGATTTCTTCTCTTTTATTGGCAAGAGGCCATGTAGTTTCCTAAATATGAGGATTGATGTTACTCAAATTCATGCCTCGAAACCCTGATTCTTCTTTAGCCATCAGCAAGATGCCCTGTAGATTTTCAGGAGAGGACTCATATAACCCAGATTCCTTATTTCTAGCAACAGCCTTGTAGTTACCTTTATATGAGTACTCCTGTTCACACATACATGCGTCGAAAGCTTGACTCTTGTTCAGATCGTAGGAAGACGCCATACGCTTTTTGGATATTGAGAAAATATGTCACCCACATTCCTTATTCTTTCATAGGAAAAGCCAGTGCATTTGCCTGTATATAGGATTTCATTTCCCTAGTTTATGCTTCAAAAACCCAAATTCGTGTTTAGCTGTTAGTAAGAAATCCTGAAGTTTTATTGGGATGGTGGAACGTGTAAAGCAGATTCCTTATTCTCCTTTAGCAATAAAAAGTGCAGTTTCCTGTTTATTAGGACTCCCATTATCCAAATTCCTACTCCCAAAATCTGAATGGTGATTATCTCTTAACAAGACGGTCTGTAAGTTTCTCGGATGGAGGCCTCGTGTAACCAATATTCCTTATTCTTCCATAGCAACAGGTCGTGTAGTGTTCAGTATATGAGGACACCCAATACTAAAATTCCTGCTTCATTCTCAGCAAGACTCCAAGATATTTCCTGCTGACCTAGAATTCCAGTTGCTTGGATATCAAGAGAAAGACTCCCATAAAGTTCTTGAGGAATTGGAACCCAAGATTCCTGGTCCCTTTTCAAAAGACACACTAAAAATGTGGCGACATAGAAGCCCAGATTGCTGATTAAACCTTATCAAGAGACTTTGTGGATTTAGACGATTGAGAACTCCAAGAACCGGATTCCCTTTCCGTTTTTGGCAAGGTGACCTGAATTTCCCTGTTCATATGTATTCCAAAACTCTGTGTACAAAAATGCAGATGCCCAGATGTTTCCTAGGGACGTGGAATGCATGGATCCTGATTACCTTCTAATAATTCGTACTAAATAATTGGCAACTGCAAAATCCTCGGCCCCTCTCCAAATAATGTACAAACGAAAATGTAAGGATTACCAAGTTCATGTTAAGGCCAAAGTTAAATCTAAATATGGAAAGATGATACTTTTTCCCGGGAAACTGGCCTTAATTGTCCCGAGAAGCTAAGGGACTTATACTACCGGATACCCGATTACAACTCTCAAGAAGACCAGAATGTTGCTGCAGTGCTGAAATGTCTGATTCCTAATACCCACAAGCCAAATATCTCTGAAACATGAGACGAGCTCGAAGCCTTGATTCTTCATTAAACAGCAGAAAGATACCCTGAGAATTTTTCAGATTGTGAACTAGTGTATCATAGATTCCTTATTCTTATTAAGCTAGGGGCCGTGTAATGTCCTGTATATGAGGTCTCCTGTTCCCCAGAATCCTATTTGGAATCCCTGTTTCTTGTTTTGCCATAAGCAAGATATGTAGATATTGTGACGGAGGGACGGTGTAAAAGAGGTTTCTTAGTTCTCCTTAGCTAGAGATCATGTAGATTCTTCATATGAGGATTGCTATTACCTATGTTCCAGCTTCTAAACCCTGATTCTTGTTTAGCCCACAGCAGATGGCCTGTCGATTTTAAGGACTGAGGAATGCTATGATCCCGATTCTTTTTCTTCCTTGGCAAGGGACTGTGTATTTTCCTGTATATTAGAACTCTCTTTAGATACATCCTGCTTCGAAATTCTGATTCTTTTTAGAAATTTCCAAGAGGCTCTGTAGATTTTTGGGATTGAGGATTCGTGTAAACCAGATTCCTTGTCCTTTCTTAGCAAAAGGTCATGTAGTTGCCTGTAAATAAGGACTCCATTGTCCAGATTCATGCTCGAAAACACCATGCTTCGTGTTTCGGCCATAGCAAGATGACTTAAGCTTTTTTGGATTTGAGGACCTGAGTAACGCATTTTCCTTATTGTTACTTAGCATTAGGCAGTGAAGTTTCCTTTATGTGAGGACTCCCATTACCTAGATTCCTACTTCAAAAACCTCATTCGCGGTTATGTCTTAGGAAGACAGCCTGCAGTTTTTTGGATTGAGGACTCTTATAAAAAGCTTCCTTATACTTCCTTAGCAATATGATGTGTAATTTAATGTATATGACGGCCTTCATTACCCAGCTTCCTTCTTCACTGTGGAGGATGCCAAGACAGTTCCAGGTGATGGAGAATTCCAGTTTTTGGATATCAAGAGAAAGACGTCCATAATGTTCTTTGGGGACTGGAATCCAAGATTCCTGGTTCCCCTTCACAAGACCTCCCCAAAATGTGTAATATTCCAAACCAAAAATCCCAATTCCTACCTGCCCACTCACAAGAATTTTCTGTACTTTGAGGTCTCCTGAATCAAGGAATTTTGTACCAATATACCTTTTCATTCTGGGGAAAATGATTATGGTTGTAGATGGACCCAGGAAACAAAAGGATTTCTAGGGCCAAATCCTTGAATACAACTAACAAGAGAACCAGAAAGATCCTGAGGATGTGTAATGACAGATTTAGCGTATCAATGGTGCAAGTAGCTCTGAAAATGTAGGGTCCCGGAAGCCCTGATTGCTGATTAAACCTTATCAAGAGACCCTGTAGATTACGGAAAATGAGAACTCCTAGAACTGGATTGCCTTTTAATTCTCAGTAAGATGCCCTGATTTTTCCTGTCGATTTGGATTCCAAATTCAGTATGTCAAAAGACAGATGCCCAGACGTTTCCTAGGTTCGTGGATTCCATGATTCCTGGTTACCATTAAAAGTACATAGTAAACATTTGGCAATTGCAAAACCCTTGTCCACTGTCAAAATAAAAAGAGATACGGAAGGGGAAGGATTGCAGGGTTCACCTTAAGACCATAGTTACAACTAAATATGGCAAGAAGATTTTTTTGTCCTGGAATCTGGCCTTAGAAGTTCTGGGGAACCTAACGGACTTGGAGTGCCAAATGCCATTTACAACTTTTAAGAGGACCAGAATGTTGCTGCAGTGCTGAAATGACCGATTCCTTATATCCGAATGCTAAATTGCTCTGAAACATTTGGGGAACTCGAAGATTTGCTTCTTGTTTGTCACATAACAGACAACCAGGGAATTTTTTGGATTGAGGGTGCGAACAACAATTGCTCTTTATTCGCACTTAGCTGGAGGCCATGTAGTGTCCTGTATGTGAGGACTCTCTTTCCCTTGATTCCTGTTTCGAAACCCTGATTCTTGTGTAGCCCTTAGTTAGAAGTCATGTAGATTATTTGATAAAGGAACCGTGGAAAACAGATTTCTTCTATTTTATTAGCAAGAGGCCACGTAGTTTCCTATATATGAGGATTACTATTAAACACATACATGCCTCGAATACCTGATTCTTCTTTATCCGTCAGCAAGATGCCCTGTAGATTTTCAGGACTAAGGACTCGTATTACCCAGATTCCTTAATTTTAACAACAGCCGTGCAATTTCCTGTATATGAGTACTCCTGTTCACAGACACTTGCGTCAAAATCTTGATTCTTGTTTGGATCTTAGGAAGATGTCATATGCTTTCTAGGAGATGGAGAAAACATGTCACCCACATTCCTTATTCTTTCTTAGGAAAAGCCAGTGCATTTGCCTGTATATGAGAATTTCTTTTCCCTAGTTTGTGCTTCAAAAACCCAAATTCGTGTTTAGCCCTGAGCAAGAAACCCTGAAATTTTATTGGGATACAGTACACGTGAAAACCAGATTCCTCATTCTCCTTTAACAATAGACTGTGCAGTTTCCTGTATATGAGGACTCTCATTATCCAGATTCCTACTCCCAAAACATGAATGGTGGTTATCTCTTAGCAAGACGGTCTGTAGGTTTTTGGGATGGAGGCCTCAATTAACCAAGATTCCTTATTCTTCCGTAACAACAGGTAGTGTAGTGTTCTGTGTATGAAGACTCTCATTACTGAAATTCATGCTTCATTCTCAGCAAGACGCCAAGATATTTCCTGGTGACCTAGATTTCCAGTTGTTTGGATATCAAGAGAAAGACTCCCATAATGTTCTTGAGGAATTGGAACCCAAGATTCCTGGCCCCTATTCAAAAGACACACTAAAAATGTGGCGACATAGAAGCCCAGATTGCGGATTAAACCTTATCAAGTGACTTTGTAGATTTAGGCGATTGAGAACTCCAAGAACCGGATTCCCTTTCGGTTCTCAGTAAGATGCCCTGAATTTCGCTGTCAATGTGGATTACAAAACTCTGTGTACAAAAATGCAGATGCCCAGATGTTTCCTAGGGACGTGGAATCCATGGATCCTGATTATATTTTAATAATTACTGCTAAATATTTGGCGACTACAAAACCCTCGCCCCCTCTTCAAAGGAAGTACAAATGGAAATTTAAGGATTACCAAGTTCATGTTAAGACCAAAGTTACATCCAAATATGGCAAGATTATACTTTTTTCCTGGAAACTGTCCTTAATTGTCCTGAGAAACCTATGGGACTTGTAATACCAGATACCCGATTACAACTCTCAAGAGGACGAGAATGTTGCTGGATTCCTGAAATGACTGATTCCTAATACCCACAAGCCAAATATCTCTGAAACATGAGACGAGCTCGAAGCCTTGACTCTTGTTCATACCGCTGCAAGAAACCCTGAGAATATTTCGGATTGTGGACTAGTGTAACACAGATTCCTTATTCTTCTTTACTGAGGGGCTGTGTAATGTCCTGTATATGAGGACTCCCATTCCCCAGAAACCTGTTTGGAAACCCTGATTCTTGTTTTGCCATTAGCAAATGTCATGTAGATATTGTGAGGGAGAAACCGTTTAAAAGAGGTTTCTTAGTTCTCCTTAGGTAGAGATCATGTAGATTCTGCTTATGATGACTGCTATTTCCTATGTCCAAGCTTCTATACCCTGATTCTTGTTTAGCCCACAGCAGATGGCCTGTTGATTTTAAGGACTGAGCAATGCTATAACACAGATTCCTTTTCTTCCGTGGAAAGGGACTGTGTAATTTCCTGTGTATTAGGATTCTCATTAGATACATCCTGCTTCAAAACTGTGATTATTTTTAGAACATTCCAAGATGCTCTATAGATTTTTGGGATTGAGGACCCATGTAACTCAGATTCCTTATTCTTTCTTCGCAAACTATTATGTAGTTGTCTGTAAATAAGGACTTCATTTCCCAGATTCATGCTCGAAAACACCATGATTCGTGTTTAGCCCATAGCAAGATGACTTAAGTTTTTTTGTGATTGTGGACCCGAGGAACGCAGTCCCTTATTCTTACTTTTCAATAGGCAATGAAGTTTCCTTTATGTGAGGACGCCCATTATCCAGATTCCTACTTCAAAAACCTGATTCGTGGTTACGTCTTAGGAAGACGGCCCGTAGTTTTTGGATTGAGGACTCATATAAGGAAGATTCCTTCTAATTCCTTAGCAATAAGACGTGTAGTTTCCTGTATATGACGACCTCCATTACCTAGTTTTCTGCTTCACTCTGCAGGATGCTGAGACACTTCCTGGTGACTGAGAATTCCAGTTTTTTGAATATCAAGAGAAAGACGTCCATAATGATCTTTGGGAACTGGAATCCAAGATTCCTGGTTCCCCTTCACAAGACCTCTCCAAAATGTGGAATATTCCAAACCCAAAATTCCAATTTGTACCTGCCCACCCACAAAATTTTTCTGTACTTTGAAGTCACGTGAATCGAGGAATTTTGTACCCATATACCTTTTTATTCTGGGGTAAATGATTATGGTCGTGGATGGTCCAGGAAACAAAAGGATTTCTAGGGCCAAATCCTTGATTACAACTAACAAGAGGACTAGAAAGATCCTGAGGATCTGTAATGACAGATTTAGCATATCCACGAAGCAAGTAACTCTGAAAATGTAGGGACCCAGAAGTCCAGATTGCTGATTAAACCTTATCAAGAGGCTCTGTACATTCCGGAAAATAATAACTCCTAGAACCGAATTTCCTTTTCATACTCAGAAAGATGCCCTGATTTTTCCAGTCGATTTGGATTCCAAATTCAGTATATCAAATGACAGATGCGCAGACGTTTCCTAGGTTTGTGGATTTCATGATTCCTGGTTCCCATTAAAAGTATGTAGTAAATATTTGGCAAGTGCAAAAGCATTGTCCCATCTCAAAATAAAAAGAGACACGGAAGGGGAAGGATTACAAGGTTTAACTTAAGACCAGAGTTACATCCACATATGACAAGAAGATTCTTTTTGTCCTAGAATCTGGCCTTACTTGTTCTTAGGAGCCTAACGGACTTGGAGTGCCCAATACCATTTACAAATTTTAAGAGGACCAGAATGTTGCTGGAGTCCTGAAATTACCGATTCATAATATCCAAATGCTAAATTGCTCTGTATTATTTGCGGAGCTCGAAGATCTCTTTCTTGTTTGTCCCATAGCAGAGAACTGGGGAATTTTTTGGATTGAGGGCGCGTACAACAATGATTCTTTCTTTGTAGTTAGTTGGAGTCCATGTATTGTCTTGTATGTGAGGACTCTCTTTCCCTTGATTCCTGTTTTGAAACCCTGATTCTTCTTTAGTCCTTAGTAAGAAGTCATGTAGATTTTTTGATACAGTAACCATGGAAAGCAGATTTCTTCTCTTTTATTAGCAAGAGTTCATGTAGTTTCCAGTATATGAGGATTGCTATTACCCACATTCATGCCTCGAATCCCTGATTCTTCTTTAGCCGTCACCATGATTCCATGTAGATTTTCAGGACGGAGGGCTAGTATAACCCAGAATACTTTTTTTAGCAACAGCCGTGCAGTTACCTGAATATGAGTACTGCTGTTCACAGATACATGTGTTGAAAGCTTGATTCTTGTTTAGATCTTAGGAAGATGCCGTACACATTTTTGGAGATTAAAAAATATGTCACCCACATTCCTTATTCTTTCTTAGGAAAAGTCAGTGCATTTGTCTGTATATGAGGATTTCATTTCCCTAGTTTATGCTTCAAAAACCCAAATTCGTGTTGAGCCCTTAGCAAGAAACCCTGAAGTTTTATTGGAATGGAGGACACCTGTAAACCAGATTCCTTATTCTCCTTTAGCAATAGACAGTGCAGTTTCCTGTTTATGAGGGCTCCCATTATCCAGATTCCTACTCCCAAACCTCCATGGTGGTTATCTCTTAGGAAGACGGTCTGTAGGGTTTTGGGATGGAGGCCTCTTTATCCTAGATTCATTATTCTTCCGTAGCAACTGGTCATGTATTGTTCTGTATATGAGGACTCCCATTACTGAAATTCCTGCTTGATTCTCAGGAAGACGCCAAGCCATTTCTTGGTGACCTAGAATTCCAGGTACTTGGATATCAATAGAAAGACTCCCATAAAGTTCTTGAGGAAGTAGAACCCAAGATTCCTGGTCCCTTTTCAAAACACACACTAAAAATGTGGCGACATAGAAGCACAGATTGCTGATTAAACCTTATAAAGATACTTTGTAGATTTAGGCGATAGAGAACTCCAAGAACCGGATTCCCTTTCCGTTCTCAACAAGATGCCCTGAATTTCCCTGTCCATGTGGATTCCAAAACTCTGTGTACAGAAATGCAGATGCCCAGATGCTTCCTAGGGACGTGGAATCCATGGATCCTGGTTATATTTTAATAATACGTACTAAATATTTGGCAACTGGAAAACACTTGGCCCCTCTACAAATAAAGTACAAACGGAAATTTAAGGATTACCAAGTTCATCTTAAGACCAAAGTTACATCCAAATACGGCAAAATAATACTTTTTTTCCGGGAATCTGGCCTTAATTGTCCCGAGGAACTTAAGGGATTTGTACTACCAGATACCCAATTACAACTGTCAAGAGGACCAGAATGTTGCTGGAGTCCTGAAATGACTGATTGATAATAACCACAAGCCAAATATCTCTGAAACATGAGACGAGCTCGAAGCCTTGATTCTTGTTTATACTGCAGCAAGACACCCTGAGAATTTTTTGGATTGTGAACTAGCGTTTCATAGATACCTTCTTCTTCTTTACCGAGGGGCCGTGTAATGTCCTATATATGAGAACTGCCTTTCCCTAGAATCCTGTTTGGAAACCCTGATTCTTGTTTTGCCATTACCAAGATGTCATGGAGGAACCGTTTAAAAGAGGTTTCTTAGTTTTCCTTAGCTAGAGATCATATAGATTCTGCATATGAGGACTGCTATTACCTATGTTCCGGTTTCTAAACCCTGATTCTTGTTTAGCCCGCAGCAGATGACCTGTTCATTTGAAGGACTGAGGAGTGCTATAACCTCGATTATTTTTCTTCCTTGGGAAGGGTTGTGTATTTTCCTGTATATTAGGACTCTTATTAGATACATCCTGCTTCAAAACTCTGATTCTTTTTACAACGTTCCAAGATGCTCTGTAGATTTTTAGGATTGAGGACTCGTGTAACCCAGATTACTTATTCTTTCTTACCAAAAGTTGCCTGTAATTAAGGACTCCATTTCCATATTCATGCTCGAAAACACCCTGATGCGTGTTTAGCCCATAACAAGATGACATTAAGCTTTTTGGGGATTGAGGACCCGAGTAACGCAGATTCCTTATTCTTAGCAATAGGCAGTGACGTTTCCTGGATGTGAGTACTCCCATTAACCAGATTCCTACTTCAATAATCTGATTTGTGGTTACCAATTAGGAAAACGGCCTGTAGTTTTGGGACTGAGGACTCATATAATTAAGATTCCTTATTCTTCCTTACCAATATGTCGTGTAGTTTCCTGTACATGACGACCTCCATTACCCAGCTTCCTGCTTCACTATTCAGGATGCCAAGACAGTTCCTGGTGACTGAGAATTCCAGTTTTCTGAATATCAAGAGAAAGACGTCCATACTATTTGTTGGGAACTGGAATCCAAGATTCCTGGTTCCCCTTCATAAGAACTCCCCAAAATGTGGTATAATCCAAACCCAATTGCCAATTCCTACCTGACCACCCACAAAAATTTTCTGTACACTGAGGTCACCTGAATCTAGGAATTTTGTACCAATATACCTTTTGTTTCTGGGGAATATGATTATGGTCATAGACGGTCCCAGGAAACAAAAGGATTTCTAGGGCCAAATTTTTTATTACAACTAACAAGAGGACCAGAAAGATCCTGAGGATATGTAATAACAGATTTAGCGTATCCACAGAGCAAGTAGCTCTGAAAATGTAGGGATCCAGAAGCCCAGATTGCTGATTAAACCTTATCAAGAGGCCCTGTAGATTCTGGAAAATGAGAACTCCAAGAACCGGTTTTCCTTTTAATTCTCAGTAAGATGCCCTGATTTTTCCTGTTGATTTGGATTCCAAATTACGTATATCAAAAGACAGATGCCCAGAAGTTTCCTAGGTTCGTGGATTCCATGCTTCCTGGTTACCATTAAAAGTATGTAGTAAACATTTGGCTCTTGTAAAACCCTTGTCCCTTCTCAAAATAAAAAGAGACATGGAAGGGGAAGGATTACAGGGTTCACCTTAAGACCAGAGTTACATCCAATTATGGCAAGAAGATTCTTTTTGTGCCGGAATCTGGCCTTAGTTTTTCTGAGGAACCTAACGGACTTGGATTGCCCAATACCATTTAAAACTTTTAGGAGACCCAGACTGTTGCTGCAATCCTGAAATGACCGATTCATAATATCCTAATGTTAAATTTCCCAGAAACATTTGGGGAACTCGAAGATCTGTTTCTTGTTTGTCCCATAGCAGACAACCTGGGAATTTTTTGGACTGAGGGCGCGTACAACAATGATTCTTTATTCACACTTAGTTGGAGGCCATGTAGCATCCTGTATGTGAGGACTCTCTTTCCCTTGATCCCTGTTTCAAAATCATGATTCTTATTTAGCCCTTAGTAAGAAGTCATGTAGATTTTTTGAAAGAGGAACCATGAAAAACAGATTTCTTCTCTTTTACTGGCACGAGGCTATGTAGTTTCATGTATATGATTATTGCTATTACCCACATTCATGCCTCGAATCCCTGATTCTTTTTTAGTCGTCCGTATGATGCCCTGTAGATTTTCAGGTCTGAGGAATTGTACAACACTTTTTCCTTATTTTTAGCAACAGCCATGCAGTTACCAGTATATGAGTACTCCTGTTCACAGATACATGCGTCGAAAGCTTGATACTTGTTTAGATCTTAGGAAGACGCCGTATGTATTTTTGGAGATTGAGAAAACATGTCACCCACATTCCTTATTCTTTCTAAGGAAAAGAATACTACTCCCAAAACCTGAATGGTCGTTATCTCTTTGCAAGACGGTCTGTAGGTTTTGGGGATGGAGGCCTCGTGTAACCAAGATTCCTTATTCTTCCGTAGCAACAGGTCGTGCAGTGTTCTGTATATGAGGACTCCCATTACTGAAATTCCTGCTTCATTCTCAGCAAGACGCCAAGATATTTACTGGTGACCTAGAATTCCAGTTGCTTGGACATCGAGAGAAAGACTCCCATAAAGTCTTGAGGAATTGGAACCCAAGATTCCTGGTCCCTTTACAAAAGATACACTAAAAATGTGGCGACATAGAAGCCCAGATTGCTGATTAAACCTTATCAAGAGACTTTGTAGAATTAGGCGATTGAGAACGCCAAGAACCGGATTCCCTTTCCATTCTCAGAAACATGCCGTGAATTTCCCTGTCCATATGGATTCCAAACTGTGTACAGAAATGCAGATGCCCAGATGTTTCCTAGGGACGTGGAATCCATGGATCCTGGTTACATTTTAATAATTCGTACTAAATATTTAGCAACAGCAAAACACTCGGCCCCTCTACAAATAAAGTACAAACGGAAATTTAAGGATTACCAAGTTCATCTTAAGACCAAAGTTACATTCAAATATGGCAATATGATGCATTTTTCTGGGAATATGGCCTTAATTGTCCCAAGGAACTTAAGAGATTTGTACTACTAGATACCGGATTACAACTGTCAAGAGGACCAGAATGTTGCTGGAGTCCTGATATGTCTGATTCATAATACCCACAAGCCACATATCTCTGAAACATGAGACGAGCTCAAAGCCTTGATTCTTGTTTATACTGCAGCAAGACAGCCTGAGAATTTTTCGGATTGTAGCCTAATTTATCACAGATTCCTTATCCTTCTTTACCGAGGGGTCCTGTAATGTCCTGTATATGAGGACTCCCTTTCCCCAGAATAATGTTTGGAATCTCTGATTCTTGTTTTGCCATTTGCAAGACGTCATGTAGATATTGTGAAGGAGGAACCGTGTAAAAGAGGATTCTTAGTTCTCCTTAGCTAGAGATCATGTAGATTTTGTACATGAGGACTGCTATTACCTATGTTCCAGCTTTGAAACCCTGATTCTTGTTTAACCCACAGTAGATGGCATGCTGATTTTAAGGACTGAGGACTGCTATAACCCCGAATCTTTTTTCACCCTTGGCAAGTTGCTGTGTATTTTCCTGTATATTAGTACTCCCATTTGATACATCCTGCTTCGAAACTCTGATTCTTTTTAGAACTTCCCAATATTCTCTTAGATTTTGGGGATTGAGGACTCGTGTAACCCAGATTCCTCACTCTTTCTTAGCAAAAGATCATGTAGTTGCCTGAAAATAAGCACTCCGCTTTTTAGATTCATGCTCGAAAACACCATGATTCGTGTTTAGCCCATGGCAAGATGACTTAAGCTTTTTTGGGACTGAGGACACGAGTAACGCAGATTCCTTATTCTTACTTAGCAATAGGCAGTGAAGTTTCCTTTATGTGAGGACTCCCATTACCCAGATTCCTACTTCAAAAACCTGATTCATGGTTACATCTTAGGAAGACGGCCTGTAGTTTTTGGGATTGCGTACTCATATAAGGAAGATTCCTTATACTACCTTAGCAATATGATGTGTAGTTTCCTGTATATGACTACCTCCTTTATCCAGCTTCCTGCTTAACTCTGTAGGATGCTGAGACAGTTCCAGGTGACCGAGAATTCCAGTTTTTTGGATATCAAGAGAAAGACGTCCATAATATTCTTTGGGAACTGAAATCCAAGATTCCTGGTTCCCCTTCACAATACCTCCCCAAAATGTGGAATATTCCAAACCCAAAACCCTAATTCCTACCTGCCCACCCACAAGAATATTCTGTACTTTCTGCTCACCTGAGTCGAGGAATTTTGTGCCAATATACCATTTGATTCTGGGGAATATGATTATGGTCATAGATGGTCCCAGGAACGAAAAGGATTTCTAGGGACAAATCCTTGGTTACAACTAACAAGAGGCAAAGAAAGATCCTGAGGATCTGAAATGACAGATTTAGCGTGTCCACGGAGAAAGTAGCTCTGAAAATGTAGGGACCCAGAAGCCCCGATTGCTGCTTAAACCTTATCAAGAGGCCCTGTAGATTCCTGAAAATGGGAACTCTTAGAACCAGATTTCCTTTTAACTTTCAGTAAGATGTCCTGATTTTTCCTGTCGATTTGGATTCCAAATTCAGTATATGAAAGGACAGTTGCCGAGAAGTTTTCTAGGTTCGTGGATTCCATGATTCCTGGTTGCCATTAAAAGTACGTAGTAAACATTTCTCAAGTGCGAAACACTTGTCCCTTCTCAAAATATAAAGAGACATTTAAGGGGAAGGATTACAGGGTTCACCCTAAGACCAGAGTTACATCCAATTTTGGCAAAAAGATTCTTTTTGTGCTGGAATCTGGCCTTAGTTGTTCTGAGGAACCTATCGGACTTGGAGTGCCCAATACCATTTACAACTTTTAAGAGGACCAGAATGTTGCTGGAGTCCTGAAATGACCAATTCATAATATCCGAATGCTAAATTGCTCTGAAACATTTGGGGAGCTCGAAGATCAGTTTCTTGTTTGTCCCAATGCAGACAATCTGGGAATTTTCTGGATTGAGTGCGTGAACAACAATGAATCTTTATTTGTACTTAGATGAAGGTCATGTAGTGTCCTGTATGTTAGGAATCTCTTTCCCTTGATTCCTGTTTCGAAATCCTGATCCTTGTTTAGCCCTTAGCAAGTAATCATGTAGATTTTTTGATAGAGGAACCGTGGAAAACAGATTTCTTCCATTTATTAGCAAGATTCCATGTAGTTTCCTGAATATGAGAATTGCTATTAACCACATTCATGCCTCTAATCCCTGATTCTTCTTTAGCCGTCAGCAAGATGCCCTGTAGACTTTCAGGACTAAGAACTCATATAACCCAGATTCCTTATTTTTAGTAACAGCCATACAGTTGCCTATATATGAGTACTCCTGTTCACAGATACATGCGTCGAAAGCTTGATTCTTGTTTAGGTCTTAGGAAGACGCCGTATATTTTTTTGGAGATTGAGAAAACATGTCACCCACATTCCTTATTCTTTCTTAGGTAAAGTCAGTACATTTGTCTGTATATGAGCATTTCATTTCCCTAGATTATGCTTCAAAAACCCAAAGTCGTGTTAAGCCCTTAGCAAGAAACCCTGAAGTTTTATTGGGATGGAGGACACATATAAACCCGATTCCTTATTCTCCTTTAGCAATAGACAGTGCAGCTATCTGTATATGAGGACTCCTATTATCCAGTTTCGTACTCCCAAAATCTGAATGGTGGTTATCTCTTAGCAAGACAGTCTGCAGGTTTTTGGGATGGAGGCCACGAGTAACCAAGATTCCTTATTCTTCCGTAGCAACAGGTCGTGCAGTGTTCTGTATTTGAGGACTCCCACTACTGAAATTCCTGCTTCATTCTCAGCAAGACGCCAAGATATTTCCTGGTGACCTAGAATTTCAGTTGCTTGGATATCAATAGAAAGTCTCCCTTAAATTTCTTGAGGAATTGGAACCCAAGATTCCTGGTCCCTTTTCAAAAGATATACTAAAAATGTGGCGACATAGAAGCCCAGATTGCTGATTAAACCTTATCAAGAGACTTTGTAGATACAGGCGGTTGAGAACTCCAAGAAAAGGATTCCCTTTCCGTTCTCTGCAAGATGACCTGAATTTCCCTGTCCATGTGGATTCCGAACTCTGTGTACAAAAATGCAGATTCCAAGATGTTTCCTAGGGACGTGGAATCCATGGATCCTGGTTACATTTTAATAATTTGTACTAAATATTTTGCAACTGCAAAACCCATGGCCCCTCTCCAAATAAAGTACAAATGTAAATTTAAGGATTACCAAGTTCATGTTAAGACGAAAGTTACATCCAAATATGGCAATATGATACATTTTTCCGGGAATCTGGCCTTAATTGTCCCGAGGAACTTAAGAGATTTGTACTACCAGATACCCGATTATAAACTGTCAAGAGGAATAGAATGTTGCTGGAGGCCTGAAATGACTGATTCATAATAACCACAAGTCAAATATCTCTGAAACATGAGACGAGCTCGAACCCTTGATTCTTGTTTTACCACAGCAAGACACCCTGAGAATTTTACGGATTGTGGTCAAGTGTATCACAGATTCCTTTTTCTTCTTTGCCGAGGGGCCATATAATGTCCTGTATATGAGGACTCCCATTTCCCAGAATCCTGTTTGGAAACCCAGATTGTTGTTTTGCCATTAGCAAGATATCATATAGATATGTGATGGAGGAACAGTGTAACAGTGATTTCTTAGTACTCCTTAGCTAGAGAACTATAGATTCTGCACATGAGGACTGCTATTGCCTATGTTCCACCTTCTAAACCCTGATTCTTGTTTAGCCCACAGCAGGTGGCCTGTTCATTTTAAGGACTGAGGACTGCTATTACCCCGATTCTTTTTCTTCCTTGGCAACGGGCTGTGTATTTTCCTGTATATTAGGAATCTCATTAGATACATTCTGCTTTGAAACTCTGATTTTTTAGAACATTCCAAGATGATCTGTAGATTTTTGGGATTGTAGACTAGTGTATCCTAGATTCCATATTCTTTCTTAGCAAAAGATCATGTAGTTGCCTGTAAATAAGGACTCCATTTTCCAGATTCATGCTCGAAAACATCATGATTCGTGTTTATCCCATAGCAAGATGACCTTAAGCTTTCTTGGATTGAGGACCTGAGTAACGCAGATTCCTTATTCTTACTTAGCAATAGGCAGTGAAGTTCCCTTTATGTGAGGATTCCCCTTACCCAGATTCCAACTTCAAAAACCTGATTCGTGATTACGTGTTATGAAGACGGTCTGTAGTTTTTGGGATTGAGGACTCATATAAGGAAGATTCCTTATACTTCCTTAGCAATATGACATGTAGTTTCCTGTACAGGGCGACCTTTGTTACCCAGCTTCCTGCTTCAATCTGCAGGATGCTGAGACAGTTCCTGGTGACTGAGCATTCCAGTTTTTTGGATATCAGGAGAAAGAAGTCCAAAATGCTCTTTGGCAATTGAGATCCAGGATTGCAGGTTCCCTTTCACAAAACCTCCCTAAAATGTGGAATATTCCAAACCCAAAATCCCAATTCCTACCTGCCCACCCACAAGAATTTTCTGTACTTTGAGTTCACCTGAATCGAGGAAATTTGTACCAATGTACATTTTGATTCTGGGAAATATGATTATGCTCATAGATGGTCCCAGGAAACAAAAGGAATTCTCGGGTCAAATACTTGAGTACAACTAAAAAGATAACCAGAAAGATCCTGATCTCTAATGACAGATTTCACGTATCCACGGAGCAAGTAGCTCTGAAAATGTATGGACCCAGAAGCCCAGATTGCTGATTAAACCTTATCAAGAGACGCTGTATATTCCCGAAAATGAGAACACCTAGAACCGGATTTCCTTTTAATTCTAAGTAGGATGCCCTGATTTTTCCTGTCGATTTGGATTCCAAATTCAGTATATCAAAAGACAGATGCCCAGAAGTTTCCTAGGTTCGTGGATTACATGATTGCTGGTTACCATTAAAAGAAAGTAGTAAAATTTAGCAAGGGCAAAACCCTTTTCCCTTCTCAAAATAAAAAGAGACTCGGAAGGGGAAGGATTACAGTGTTCACCATAAGACCAGAGTTACATCCAAATATGGCAAGAAGATTCTTTTTATCCTGGAATCTGGCCTTAGTTGTTCTGAGGAACTTAACGGACTTGGAGTGCCCAATACCATATACAAATTTTAAGAGGACCAGAATGTTGCTGGAGTCCTGAAATGACCGAATTATTATATCCGAAAGCTAAATTGCTCTGAAATATTTGGGGAGCTCAAAGATCTGTTTCTTGTTTTTCCCATAGCACACAACCTGGGAAGTTTTTGGATTGAGGGCGTGTACAACAATGATTCTTTATTCGTACTTATTTGGTGGCCATGTAGTGTCCTGTATTTGAGGACTCTTTTTCCATTGATTCCTGTTAAGAAACCCTGATTCTTGTTTAACCCATAGTAAGAAGTCATGTATATTTTTTGATAGAGGAACCGTGAAAAAACAGACTTCTTCTCTTTTATTAGCAAGAGGCCATGTAGTTTCCTGTATATGAGGATTACTATTACCCACATTCATGCCTCGAATCCCTGATTCTTCTTTAGCCGTCACCAAGATGCCCTGTAGATTTTCAGGACTGAGGAATCATATAACCCAGATTCCTTATTTTAACAACAGCCGTGCAGATACCTGTATATGAGTACTCCTGTTCACAGATACATGCGTCGAAAGCTTGATTCTTGTTTAGATCTTAGGAAGACACCTTATATTTTTGGAGATTGAGAAAACATGTTACACACATTCCATATTATTTCTTAGGAAAGTCAGTGCATTTGCCTCTATATGAGGATTTCATTTCCCTAGTTTATGCTTCAAAAACCCAAATTCGTGTTTAGCCCTTAGCAACAATCCCTGAACTTTTATTGGGATGGAGAACACATGTAAACCAGATTCCTTATTCTCCTTTAGTCATACACATTGCAGATTCCTGTATATGAGGACTCCCATTACCCAGATTCCTACTCCCAAAACCTGAGTGGTAGTTATCTCTTAGCAAGACGGTCTGTATGTTTTTGGGATGGAGGCCTCGTGTAACCAAGATTCCTTATTCTTCCGTAGCAACAGGTCGTGTAGTGATCTTTATATGAGGATTCCCATTATTGATATTCCGGCTTCAATCTCAGAAAGACGCCTAGATATCTCCTGGTAACCTAGAATTCTAGTTGCGTGGATATCAAGAGAAAGACTCCCATAAAGTTCTTGAGGAATTGGAACCCAAGATACTTATCCCTATTTAAAAAACACACGAAAAGTATGGGGACATAGAAGCCCAGATTGCTGATTAAACCTTATCAAGATACTTTGCAGTTTTAGGTGATAGAGAACTCCATGAAGCGGATACCCTTTCCATTCTCAGCAAGATGCCCTGAATTTCCCTGTGCATGTGGATTTCAAAACTCTGTCTACAGAAATGCAGATGGTCAGATGTTTCCTAGGACGTGGAATCCATGGATACTGGTTACATTTTAATAATTCGTACTAAATATTTGGCAACTGCAAAGCCCTCGCCCCCTCTACAAATAAAGTACATACGGAAATTTTAGGATTGCCAAGTTCATCTTAAGACCAAGTTACATCCAAATACGGCAATATGATACTTTTTTTCCGGGAATCTGGCCTTAATTGTCCCGAGGAATTTACAAGATTTGTACTACCAGATACTCGATTACAACTCTCAACATGACCAGATGTGGTTGGAGTCCTGAAATGACTGATTCATAATTCCAACAAGCCAAATATGTCTGAATCATGAAACGTGCTCGAATCCTTGATTTTTGTTTATACCGCATCAAGACGCCCTGTGAATTTTTCTGATTGTGGAATAGTGTATCACAGATTCCTTATTTTTCTTTACCGAGGGGCCATGTAATATCCTGTATATGAGGACTCCCTTCCCCCAGAATCCTGTTTGGAAGTCCTGATCCTTTTTTTGTCATTACCAAGATGTCATGTAGTTATTGTGACGGAGGAACCGTGTAAAAGAGGTTTCTTAGTTCTACTTAGCTAGAGATCATGTAGATTCTGATATGAGGACTGCTATTACCTATGTTCCAGTTTCTAAACCCTGATTCTTGTTTAGCCCACAGCAGATAGCCTGTTGACTTTAAGGACTGAGAACTGCTATACCCCCAATTCTTTTTCTTCCTTGACAAGGGGCTGTGTATTTTCCTGTATATTAGGCCTCGAATTCGATACATCCTGCTTCGAAACTCTGATTCTGTTTGGAACTTTCCAAGATGCTCTGTAGATTTTTGGGATTGAGGACTCGTGTAACCCAGATTCCTTTTTCTTTCTTAGCAAGAGGTCATGTAGAGGCCTGTAAATAAGTACTCCATTTTCCAGATTCATGCTCGAAAATACCATGATTCTTGTTTAGCCCATAGCAAGATGACCTTAAGCTTTTTTGGGATTGAGGACCCGAATAACGCAGATTGCTTATTCTTACTTAGCAATAGGCAGTGAAGTTTCCTTTATGTGAGGACTCCCATTACCCATATTCCTACTTCAAAAACCTGATTCGTGGTTACGTCTTAGGAAGATGGCCATTAGTTTTTGGCATTGAGGACTCATATAAGGAAGATTCCATATATTTCCTTAGCAATATGACGTGTAGTTTCCTGTATATGACGACCTCCATTACCCAGCTTCCTGCTTCACTCTGCAGGATGTCAGGAGAGTTCCTGGTGACTGAGAATTCCAGTTTTCTCCATATCAAGAGAAAGACGTCCATAATGTTCTTTGGGAACTGGAAACCAAGATTCCTGGTTTCCCTCACAGGTCCTCCCCAAAATGTGGAATATTCCAAACCCAAAACTCCAATTCCTACCTGACAACCCACAAGAATTTTCTGAACATTGCGGTCACCTGAATCGAGGAATTTTGAACCAATAAACCTTTTGACTCTGGGGAATATGATTATGGTCGTAGATGGTCCCAGGAAACAAAAGGATTTCTAAGGTCAAATCCTTGATTACAACTAACAAGAAGACCAGAAAGATCCTGAGGAGGTGTAATGAGAGATTTTTTTTTTTCATTATTAGTATTTTTTTTTTGGTTTTCTTCGGGTACAGTTAAGGGTTAGGCGTACAATTACTTTTCATTCAGGCACCCTGTTGATAAGAGGTGTTTTCCCATCCCCAGACAGATATTTGCTACTGTTAATCCCATCCCCCTCCCCCCCACACTCTTTTTTAAAGTTAAAAATGTATTCTAAAATAAAAAGTTTCTTTAAAAAGTAAAAAAAAAAATGAATGATTTGTAGTGATGGTTACTTGGTCATTAATAACATTATGCTCTGCTTCTGTGTGTAAATATGAATAATTCATGATTAAATTATGAATATGGAAGAAATAAGAGAGTTTAGGAAATTATCTCTGAAAAATGTTCAAATAGGAGAACAGAAAAAGCACTATTAAACATCTTAGCTTGTAAGTTTTAGACAAAATTGACAAGTTATAGGTAGATAGATAGATGACTGATGATAGAGTTGGATGTTTAGCTACATTTTATATATGTAGTTATATATAACTTTATTTTAATGTCTATTCTAAATGCTACCTAAAATCAGACAAACTAGGTGAAAATAACACACTGTTACCAATTTTTTGCCACTCTCAAAATTATTAGTTTATTAATTTATTTATAATCTCTTAAATGCCAAGGATAAGGGATTATTGGTTGCTTTATAAATGAGTGACTAAACTTAAGGATAGAGAGTATCCTGAACCTAACTGCTCACCCTCTTTTATTTATGTGTGTCTAGAGCAGGGTGAAAATCCAGCAGAGGGTAAATTCAGAACATGTCTCCCCATTTTTCTTTCTGCCACCATGTCACCCAA